>NW_020862882.1:0-56292 GCF_003713205.1 Coffea eugenioides | reverse complement strand
TTATGCCAAGGGTAGGCCTAGCATGAAAATGTAATCCTCTAGGGTAGGCATCATACAATACCTGATGAACCCGATCAACTGATTGAGTGAAAAATGATTTGAAAAATTTGGCCAATGAGGACGAAGTCCGAATGATGTGGGAAAGAGCCTACTCTTGAAAGGATTGCAATGTCTCGACTAATTTATTCAGTGAACTTTAAACTTAAACCCTAAAAAGGAATAAGCAGATCAAGAGTATAGGATGAAATTGATGATTTATTCAAAATTGACTAGATTACCTTAAAAAAGGTAAAATGGTCAAATGCATTGCATGAAATTTGATTATTTATTCAAAATTGAATGGATAACCCTAAAAATGAATTAAACTAATCAAATGAATTGAATGAAATCAATCGATCAAACAGATCGAGTGAAATGATGATTTATTCAAAATCGACCAAATTGCCCTAAAAATAGGTAAATTGGTCAAATGGATCGGATGATTTATTCAAAATTGACTAGATCACCCTAAAAAGGGTAAACTGGTCAAATGAAATTGAACGAAACTGATGATTTATTCAAAATTGATTGAATTGACCTAAGAATGGGTAAACTAATCAAATGAATTAAATGAAATTGGTGGTCTATTCAAAATCGACTAGATTGCCCTAAAATGGGTAAACTTGTCAAATGAATTCAAAATCGACTAGCTTGCCCTAAAAATGAACAAATTGATAAAATGGACTGGATGCAATTGGTGAATAAAATAGTCCAGTGGATTGAATAGAATTGACAGCTTATTTAAATATCAATCTATCCACTGGTAATTTCAAAAAACTTATTGCGATGCATTAGTCTATGAGCCTTCTAAAATCAAATTTTGGTCTCAATTTATTTATCGTCTCAATTGCGAGGAATTATTTGTGAATTTCTTCGAATTAATGTCCTTTTCGCAAGGGATTTTTGCCAATTTGATAAAATGGCCAAAAAGTGATTATTAAACGCTCATATTCCAAAAAACGCTCTATGAAAATGTTCGGATCCTACCTTACCTTGTGCACTACCCCTTTGGATGGTACAAAATGTAAACGTGCAAGTCTCCTTGGATTAAGTATCTGAGACACAAGGCGGCTTATTCCTAATACGGGATCCCCTATGTGGCATTCCCTTCTACGGTTTATGCATGATGCCAGTTTATTAAAGCGATAAAACATGCAATTTGAAATGAAATATGACCTAAGGAACCCTTTATACGCCAGGGTAGGCCTAAAATGATATGACATTATCATCCTACAAATGCAATATACCAGAATCTTTAAATGTGCAATAGCCTATCTAAGAAGGTGGGTTCTATAAAGAAGATCATACCAGATCTCTTATTCCTAACGTTTGTGAATGCAAAAGACAAGAAGACAAAGAAACGTTAGTTCAACACATAATCACATAACACGTTGGGCAATTAAAAGCAAAAGATAAATAAGGAAAGAGAGGTGGGATCCCTCCCCTCGTGCCTAGTGCTCCTAGTCGGATAGGTTGACTTTATCCTAGGCACTTCTAACATGGATGCATGAGGTTGGGTTTACTAATGCATCTAGACTCGATCAGGCTTCAGGCTCCCAAGCCTTCAGACCTAAAGGCGAAGGGTCATCAATCCCAGGGCCTTCGGTCGGTGGCTCGAGTAATCCCTTAGGTATCGCTATGGGCGCAGTGCACACCATCCGCATACCTAAGGCAATCGATCCTAATCCTACAGGGAGATGTGGGATGGCGCCACGATAAAGAAAAATGGGATAAATAAAACTATGCATGCACGTATGAAGTGCTTTTCTTTGAGGGGAGGATTATACCGTCAGATGCGGTCGAAGGTTCTAGGGTAACTACCCCCCATCCCAAAATGCAATCGTGAAACAAGTAACAAGTAAACAAATAAATGAACCATCCATTCATCACATACATAGTGTGCGAAGAGCGATTATACGTGTGATAGATGCAAAATCCCTAAAAAAGAGAAAAAGGGCAAAAGGGAAAGAAGAATGCAACCCTAAACATCCAAATGTGATATATGGAAAGGTTAAAAGGAGAAAACGATTGACTAAATCAAATTTGCTCCGACTCTCTAAGTCCCCAGTAGAGTCGCCAGCTGTCGCGCCCCATTTTTTATAAAATAAATAAAATGGTTTAAAAAGTGAATTTTTGATGAAAAAAGAAAATGAAAAATATGGGTCTAAATGGGACTTAAAAATGCGACGATTTGACCCAAAATAAAAGTTTAAAAAGGGTTTTGAACGAAATGCGGAGTCGCCACTTGGTATAGAGTTAAGGTGTACCAAGTCACCTAAAAATGAATTTTTTAAAGGAAAAGGTAGAAAAACCCCTTTTAAACGACTCCTAGTCTACGTAAATCAAAGAAAAAGGTTCGGGAGTCACATTTGACGAAGGGGAAGGCAAGGATAAAAATCCAAGGCACCCCTTCGACCTAACCAAGACTAGTTGCGTGATTTAGTCAAAGATTTTTCTTGTTTTAACCTAAAAATTTATCACATTTGGATGTGCTATATGAATGCAAACCCTAGACCTAGGAGGGTATCGGGTGCAAAATTTCTCTTCAAAGCTTGAGTGGTGCCAATCACATTAATTGTGATGCCCAATAATGACCCTTTGGAGAGGTCACGAATAATGCAAAAATATGAGACTCCAAGAAAAGGAAAATGATAAAATAATTATAGAAATATACATGTCTTAAAGGAATGCATAATGTCGGGTACGGGGGACTAATGTTCGTGACTCAATTTTCCCTTTTAATAGAGGGAATACGAGCGTGCTAAGGCTAGAAAGCCAAACTCGTCCATATCCCATATTCAAAGGGTGTTCCCTAATCTAATCAAGCAAATGCACTACCCTAATCCTAATTCTAAAATGAAATGCAAGTCTAATGTTATGTATCATACAAAAGGGCAAGTAATATACATATAAGGGAAAATATGGGGGAAGGGGTATACATATATAAGGAAAGTGTCATGCAAAATATGGCGAAAGAGGCCCTAAAAAATAAAGGTATGCATGAGATGAAGTGATTTTATCACACAATCATGATCTAACCCGCGAAGGGCTCCTAAGGGTCTAGCGTTGGACTAGCCCATATTTCTACTTTCTCACTAGCGTTGGACTAATGAGAAATCGAACAAAGAGCCACAACTAGCATTGGACTAGTGCGGATTCGGGAACGGCGGCCACAACTAGCGTTGGACTAGTGTGGTGACGACATGCATTTATTACAACCAAAATAAATCATGTAAGACCTAATAAAAGCATGTAAACACATAAATCACGTATAGCACATAACACATAAGCATGATATCTAGATGCAAGACCCTAAAAAAAGCGGTAACACAATAGCACATAGACATGCAAAACACACATAAGGCGAATAAAGCACATAAAACCCTAACTATTACATCGGGGGGGAAGCCTACTACAATCTAATGGGGGATGAATAAAAAAGAAAATAATAAACAAATAAACCCCTAACTATTACAACTCGGCATTTAAATGCCTTTCAAATGATCCAAAATTAAAATAAAATAAATATACTAAATTAAAACAAATGAAGCGAATAAATAAATACATAAAAATGAAAATACTTAAAAGGCATGCAATTAAGCACATAAAGTCATATAATGCACATAGGGTCAAATAAAGTGGAAACAGGGGATAGAGTGTACCTCCCTTGAGTTGGAGCCCTAATGGAGTGAAGTCACTTATTTATCCTCCAAAATAAAAGAAAAGGTCAAGGTACCAATTTATTTGGTAAAGTATAAACAAAATCACCGAATCCATCCCAATTGCCACTTAAATGAAATCACATAATGCATAATTTTCCAAGAAAGTAAGTTGTTGATCAAATTTCTAAAATAGAAAAACTACCAAGGACCCAATTGCAACTATTAACCAATCACTCAAGCCCAATTAAAACATTTTGAGAACTTCAAGGGTCCAAGAGCAAAGAAAGGGTCAAGTAATCACAAATAATCACATAAATGTTAAAGCATTTAAATAACTTAAACAGCCAGGTTCGCAAAGCTGGGGGCCTAATTGAAAGGAAAAAGGAAGTTTGAGGAGTCAATTTGGTTGATTTTTCCAATTATTTGGGCCACAGTGGAACAAAGGGAGACTTGGGGGCCAAAGTACAATTTTTAAACATTATCTGGCAATCTTCATGCAAAGTCTACGAGAAAGCTTTCTGCAACAAAAATTTGCAGCTCATGAAGCTTCCCTCAATTGTTTCTGCTAGCAAAATTGCAACTTCAACTCACAAATCCTACATTGTCTAACCAACAACCATAAGAACGCAACAAAATGATATGAACATTTTCTAAGAACTACAACCCAAGCCCAAATCATGAAACAAACAAAAGAATAAAACCCAAGATCTGCCGCTCTCTTTACTTCAATTTCACGGATGGAAAGAAACTGATAGCCTTTATCTATGAGTTCCTAATCAAAAACGATTCCAGACGTAACTTGAAGTAAAAAAAAAAATCCTAAGACTAAGATAGAAAGCAACAGGAGTAACAAGGCAGCTTCTAAAATTCAGATTCTTTTCAAAATTCTGATCAAAGAAAAATATTCTAACACAACGAACATACTCGCACCCACATATTGAAATCAAAGTGAGAGGAAAAAGGGGAAGCTGAGCACATTCAGAATGGAACTACACCTAAAGCTACTGTCAATGAGTAAAAAAACTTCAGCTAAGGTTTCAGAATGCAGCAACGGGCATTGAACAAATGCCATGTTGCAACCTGCTGTTATGGCGCATAGTGCTACTTTAAATCGCAGCAAGCACATACAAGGGATACCATTCACCAACAGACAAAATCCAATAGGGAATTCAAGCCATTCCAGCCACTCCAACAACCCAAAAGATCGAAAATTTCCGTGTCAAAGTTGCAGCAACAAACCTAAAGTTACAAGCGTATTGCAGCAGAAACTATTTTACGCTTTTCCAACATATTCAAAGTGCCCCAAGCTATGTAAAATGCAGGAAAAGATGTAAAGAAAGGAACCCACGGAAAGCATGCACATAATACTCCGTCAAATAACAAGCATTTCAAGCAAACTAAAAAAAATCCAACAACCAAAGAGAGAAGAGAAAACAAAAACTGTCCACGCTGCTGCAATAGGCCGAGAACCCCAAGCTTGTTGCAGCAGCAGATTTTTATACACAAAACTTCAACCCAACATAAACTGATCCCAGGAAACAAGATCATCAAACAAGGCTATACAAAAGGAAAATGGTAAACAACGAAAAAGGATCATCTTTGGCCTATGAAATGCTCGAAATTGTAAGGAAATAGCAGAAATAAACTATCTCTCTCAACCCTTGGCTACACTCATGGATTCACGCATGGTAGCAAACATGACAAGAAGCATCACAGAGCAATTTCAACCTTCTGATGCAAATCTAACAACATATACGTAAAAACAAAGAAACTACATTTTTCTTTTAGATATCTCCTCCCTTCTCTCCTTGCCTTGATTCCTTTCCAGCGGCCCTTCCTTTTTCTTGCTATTGCATGAAACTCCTTGTTTCTCCGTGGGTTTTGTCTCCTCCGTCTGTTGTTTTTCTGTCTTTCCTCCTCTTTCCTTCTCAGTCGTCACTCTCTCTCGATCTTTATCAAACCTCCTTCTAGTTGTTGTTTCGATCTCTCTCACTCAGCGCTACCCCCCTTTTCCAGCCGTAAACAACCCCCATCTCTCTCTACTGGAGGTTCCCTCCGTCTTTCCTTCCTTGCCCACAGACGAAAACCTCTCCCCCCGTTAGCTGTTGTCTCTTTTTTCTTTTTCCATCTAAAACCCTAGCCGTCATAGCTTGTCACGGCCCCACCTCCCCCTGAGGCGAACCAGAGGGTTCGGCGGGCCGCCTGCCCAGCTCTCGCCGGGACTCAGTCGTTCACTACAATCCTCAATTGAATTTCAAGATATATATATCAAATATACATCAAAGGTTCCCAAACTTTACATATCAAAAGCGAAGCGTCCACGCTTCCGCAGCGCCACTCTGATCCTTGATCACAATTGGTATACAGAAGGAAGTCCAAAACTAGACTATTACACATCCAATCAATTCTAAACGTTCTTAAACGTTCAATACAATCCCAATATGAATGATTACACAAAAGGAAATCCAAGTTCAATCCATACATGAGATAATCCATGAATAAACACTACAAGCCCTTCCTTCGCCTTGAGCCCTGTGGAGGGGAATAAAACATTTTTGGGGTGAGCTAGAAGCTCAGCGAGTAACCAGTAAAATCAGTAATCAAATCGGTTTAACCATAGTTCATTTCAATGATGTTCAATTCAAATCAAATGATAAGTCCAGAAACAATTTCAACATTTACAAAACATTAAATATGGAGTATCAATAATTCAAGAAACATGTCCAATGGAAAGCGATAGTAACATTCGTGCAAAGGATACATTCGTTCTCCTGTCCTTCATTTGTCATTTCATTATTTTCCACCAACCTCCACCAACCTACAAAGGTAATACTCGAGTATACCAAACGTTCACCCAGGTCCCTAATCGCCCGACCGAGTCCGCTTCTGGCTCGAGACGACCGGTAACAAGGGGCAATGGCCAATTCAGCCCAAAAGGCTTACATTCATGCGCAAGTAGCATTTAATCACTAATCATTGAAAATTTCATATTTATTAAGGTCGAGTGCGATAAAGTACACACTCGCCTAGAAAACTCGTTTTAACAATCATTGAAAGCAAAATCAATAATAACAAGACACTAATATGCAAGCACGCATGATATGTAAGAAAACAGTTCCAAAAGTAACTTTGAAAACAGTTCAAAAGTAACTTTGAAAACAGTTCAAAAGTAGATAATGCAGGAAAACGGTTCAAAAGTAAATTTGGAAACAGTTTGAGGTCACTCACCTCCATGGATCAGAAATCATCCATCAAATATCATTGCCTTGCTCAAATCCAAGTCTTAAATCACAAACTTAATGCAAACGAGTTCCTTCAAAGTTCGGACAGCACTTCCCCTGAATTTGTTAACTTTTCCAGCCATCATGGCTTTATTACTTCCTCAAATCAGTCCCAAAGGTACACACACCACAACAAGTTCATCCCATAGCCATTCAGCAAGCTCCAAGTAGTACAAAGACAAGTCAAGCTAGGGAAAAGTCCGGAAAAGAAAGTTAAGCTCAAAACCAGAAAACAGTTTTGACGTCATTTTGCGGTAAGGGTACAACTTGTACTACGATTATCGGATTAGGGTGTAAGACCCACCATATCGAAGCTAAGAACCAGGGCTACAACAATGTAGAAGGTGACTCAGTCCAAATCCCAGCACAACTAAGTTAAATATGACAAATACCAAACCAGAACCGTAATTGCAGGTTTGCAAATCACACTATTCTGTAATTAGTCCAACTCAGTCTACACAAGTCCAAATGCATTGATTCCAAAGGAATGAGGTAGCTAAGACATCAAGCTACATTTCATCAGAAGACCTCAACACCCAAATCCAAAAACATTCCAGTCATAACAACCCATTTCAGACGCAGTTCTAACATCCTGATGAACCCAGAACAGCAATAGTAATTTCGGCTTATCTCATACTACACTACTCCAATTGACCTGAAATTTTACAGGCACCTCAAACACATCAATACCTACAACTTTCATGTTTTGAGCCAAGGCCAATTCGGCCTCTATCTAGGACCAAATATTTCGGACAGAATGAAGAACCAAGAACCCTAATTTTCCAGATTTCTTCCAAAACAGAATTTACTTGCAATCTTCCACTTTTTCCACCTTCTAGCATCATTACACATCATTTCCAATCATCATACATGACCCCATAATCATACTCATATTAAAACAGAAAAATCCCCAATAATTATAAAACTTCACCAATTCAACCAAAATCAAGATTTAATCCATAAATTTGCATCTCATACAACCACCAATCATGAATTACACATCATTAGAGGGAGGAGAGGGGTCCTTCTCAACTCACCTTAGTAACCAAAGAGATGGAGCAACCTTGCACTTAAATCTTCCAAATCACTTCACCAAGAACCTTAATCCTACCAAGAGAAGAGTTTTTATGGAGTAAAACTAAAATTAAACGGTTCAAAGTGAAGATTAAGCAAGCTTGGAGCAAAGAAATTGGAGAGCTTTTCTTCCCTTATTGCTTGAAGGTGGCCGGCCATATGAAGCTTAGAAATGAAGATATTTTGGTCAATTTTTGAAGTTATTATGGTAAATGGTAAAAGGTTGAATAGTAAGTCA
This sequence comes from Coffea eugenioides, assembly GCF_003713205.1. NCBI lineage: Eukaryota > Viridiplantae > Streptophyta > Magnoliopsida > Gentianales > Rubiaceae > Coffea > Coffea eugenioides. The sequence continues at coordinate 47,998 of NW_020862882.1, read as the reverse complement.
AAGTCCAAGACTTCATCTTATGGTGACACTTGTCACCCTTAGGTTTAAAACTTATCTTTTTGTCTCTCCAAGTACAAATATCTTAACACCTTATAAAATAATATCACTTAATACAAAATTCCAACAAGTTGTAAAAAATATAATGCATTTACCGCACTAGCGGGTCCCACGTCCAAAATACGCTTTTAATTTCTCAAAAACTAACCGATACTAGAAAAATCATTTTAAAACTATTTTTGCTCATAAACTTTATCTGGGGAATTTTTCTAATCAAGAAAATGTAGAAAAGGCGGGCGTTAAAAAAATAAACCCTAGAAAATTAGAAAATTTTCCGGGTTCTCAAACTCTTTTTTTTGGGGCGTCACAATCTCCCCTCCTTAAAAGAATGTCGTCCTCGACATTCCCTCTTGTACCAATCAAGTCAAGACATCCCGCAAAAATCTCTCAAGAGTCAAATCAAACCCACAGTCCGGCATCCTAAACTTCAAGCCTAGGATACACTGCAGAGATCTGAAGCCTAAGCTCTGATACCAACTGTCACGGCCCCACCTCCCCCTGAGGCGAACCAGAGGGTTCGGCGGGCCGCCTGCCCAGCTCTCGCCGGGACTCAGTCGTTCACTACAATCCTCAATTGAATTTCAAGATATATATATCAAATATACATCAAAGGTTCCCAAACTTTACATATCAAAAGCGAAGCGTCCACGCTTCCGCAGCGCCACTCTGATCCTTGATCACAATTGGTATACAGAAGGAAGTCCAAAACTAGACTATTACACATCCAATCAATTCTAAACGTTCAAACGTTCAATACAATCCCAATATGAATGATTACACAAAAGGAAAATCCAAGTTCAATCCATACATGAGATAATCCATGAATAAACACTACAAGCCCTTCCTTCGCCTTGAGCCCTGTGGAGGGGAATAAAACATTTTTGGGGTGAGCTAGAAGCTCAGCGAGTAACCAGTAAAATCAGTAATCAAATCGGTTTAACCATAGTTCATTTCAATGATGTTCAATTCAAATCAAATGATAAGTCCAGAAACAATTTCAACATTTACAAAACATTAAATATGGAGTATCAATAATTCAAGAAACATGTCCAATGGAAAGCGATAGTAACATTCGTGCAAAGGATACATTCGTTCTCCTATCCTTCATTTGTCATTTCATTATTTTCCACCAACCTCCACCAACCTACAAAGGTAATACTCGAGTATACCAAATGTTCACCCAGGTCCCTAATCGCCCGACCGAGTCCGCTTCTGGCTCGAGACGACCGGTAACAAGGGGCAATGGCCAGTTCAGCCCAAAAGGCTTACATTCATGCGCAAGTAGCATTTAATCACTAATCATTGAAAATTTCATATTTATTAAGGTCGAGTGCGATAAAGCACACACTCGCCTAGAAAACTCGTTTTAACAATCATTGAAAGCAAAATCAATAATAACAAGACACTAATATGCAAGCACGCATGATATGTAAGAAAACAGTTCCAAAAGTAACTTTGAAAACAGTTCAAAAGTAACTTTGAAAACAGTTCAAAAGTAGATAATGCAGGAAAGCGGTTCAAAAGTAAATTTGGAAACAGTTTGAGGTCACTCACCTCCATGGCTCAGAAATTATCCATCAAATATCATTGCCTTGCTCAAATCCAAGTCTTAAATCACAAACTCAATGCAAACGAGTTCCTTCAAAGTTCGGACAGCACTTCCCCTGAATTTGTTAACTTTTCCAGCCATCATGGCTTCATTACTTCCTCAAATCAGTCCCAAAGGTACACACACCACAACAAGTTCATCCCATAGCCATTCAGCAAGATCCAAGTAGTACAAAGACAAGTCAAGCTAGGGAAAAGTCCGGAAAAGAAAGTTAAGCTCAAAACCAGAAAACAGTTTTGACGTCATTTTGCGGTAAGGGTACAACTTGCACTACGATTATCGGATTAGGGTGTAAGATCCACCATATCGAAGCTAAGAACCAGGGCTACAACAATGTAGAAGGTCACTCAGTCCAAATCCCAGCACAACTAAGTCAAATATGCCAAATACCAAACCAGAACCGTAATTGCAGGTTTGCAAATCACACTATGCTGTAATTAGTCCAACTCAGTCTACACAAGTCCAAATGCATTGATTCCAAAGGCATGAGGTAGCTAAGACATCAAGCTACATTTCATCAGAAGACCTCAACACCCAAATCCAAAAACATTCCAGTCATAACAACCCATTTCAGACGCAGTTCTAACATCCTGATGAACCCAGAACAGCAATAGTAATTTCGGCTTATCTCATACTACACTACTCCAATTGACCTAAAATTTTACAGGCACCTCAAACACATCAATACCTACAACTTTCATGTTTTGAGCCAAGGCCAATTCGGCTTCTATCCAGGACCAAATATTTCGGACAGAATGAAGAACCAAGAACCCTAATTTTCCAGATTTCTTCCAAAACAGAATTTACTTGCAATCTTCCACTTTTTCCACCTTCTAGCATCATTACACATCATTTCCAATCATCATACATGACCCCATAATCATACTCATATTAAAACAGAAAAATCCCCAATAATTATAAAACTTCACCAATTCAACCAAAATCAAGATTTAATCCATAAATTTGCATCTTATACAACCACCAATCATGAATTACACATCATTAGAGGGAGGAGAGGGGTCCTTCTCAACTCACCTTAGTAACCAAAGAGATGGAGCAACCTTGCACTTAAATCTTCCAAATCACTTCACCAAGAACCTTAATCCTACCAAGAGAAGAGTTTTTATGGAGTAAAACTAAAATTAAACGGTTCAAAGTGAAGATTAAGCAAGCTTGGAGCAAAGAAATTGGAGAGCTTTTCTTCCCTTATTGCTTGAAGGTGGCCGGCCATATGAAGCTTAGAAATGAAGATATTTTGGTCAATTTTTGAAGTTATTATGGTAAATGGTAAAAGGTTGAATAGTAAGTCAAAGTCCAAGACTTCATCTTATGGTGACACTTGTCACCCTTAGGTTTAAAACTTATCTTTTTGTCTCTCCAAGTACAAATATCTTAACACCTTATAAAATAATATCACTTAATACAAAATTCCAACAAGTTGTAAAAAATATAATGCATTTACCGCACTAGCGGGTCCCACGTCCAAAATACGCTTTTAATTTCTCAAAAACTAACCGATACTAGAAAAATCATTTTAAAACTATTTTTGCTCATAAACTTTATCTGGGGAATTTTTCTAATCAAGAAAATGTAGAAAAGGCGGGCGTTAAAAAAATAAACCCTAAAAAATTAGAAAATTTTCCGGGCTCTCAAACTCTTTTTTTTTGGGGCGTCACAATCTCCCCTCCTTAAAAGAATGTCGTCCTCGACATTCCCTCTTGTACCAATCAAGTCAAGACATCCCGCAAAAATCTCTCAAGAGTCAAATCAAACCCACAGTCCGGCATCCTAAACTTCAAGCCTAGGATACACTGCAGAGATCTGAAGCCTAAGCTCTGATACCAACTGTCACGGCCCCACCTCCCCCTGAGGCGAACCAGAGGGTTCGGCGGGCCGCCTGCCCAGCTCTCGCCGGGACTCAGTCGTTCACTACAATCCTCAATTGAATTTCAAGATATATATATCAAATATACATCAAAGGTTCCCAAACTTTACATATCAAAAGCGAAGCGTCCACGCTTCCGCAGCGCCACTCTGATCCTTGATCACAATTGGTATACAGAAGGAAGTCCAAAACTAGACTATTACACATCCAATCAATTCTAAACGTTCTTAAACGTTCAATACAATCCCAATATGAATGATTACACAAAAGGAAATCCAAGTTCAATCCATACATGAGATAATCCATGAATAAACACTACAAGCCCTTCCTTCGCCTTGAGCCCTGTGGAGGGGAATAAAACATTTTTGGGGTGAGCTAGAAGCTCAGCGAGTAACCAGTAAAATCAGTAATCAAATCGGTTTAACCATAGTTCATTTCAATGATGTTCAATTCAAATCAAATGATAAGTCCAGAAACAATTTCAACATTTACAAAACATTAAATATGGAGTATCAATAATTCAAGAAACATGTCCAATGGAAAGCGATAGTAACATTCGTGCAAAGGATACATTCGTTCTCCTATCCTTCATTTGTCATTTCATTATTTTCCACCAACCTCCACCAACCTACAAAGGTAATACTCGAGTATACCAAACGTTCACCCAGGTCCCTAATCGCCCGACCGAGTCCGCTTCTGGCTCGAGACGACCGGTAACAAGGGGCAATGGCCAGTTCAGCCCAAAAGGCTTTACATTCATGCGCAAGTAGCATTTAATCACTAATCATTGAAAATTTCATATTTATTAAGGTCGAGTGCGATAAAGTACACACTCGCCTAGAAAACTCGTTTTAACAATCATTGAAAGCAAAATCAATAATAACAAGACACTAATATGCAAGCACGCATGATATGTAAGAAAACAGTTCCAAAAGTAACTTTGAAAACAGTTCAAAAGTAACTTTGAAAACAGTTCAAAAGTAGATAATGCAGGAAAAGGTTCAAAAGTAAATTTGGAAAACAGTTTGAGGTCACTCACCTCCATGGCTCAGAAATCATCCATCAAATATCATTGCCTTGCTCAAATCCAAGTCTTAAATCACAAACTAATGCAAACGAGTTCCTTCAAAGTTCGGACAGCACTTCCCCTGAATTTGTTAACTTTTCCAGCCATCATGGCTTCATTACTTCCTCAAATCAGTCCCAAAGGTACACACACCACAACAAGTTCATCCCATAGCCATTCAGCAAGCTCCAAGTAGTACAAAGACAAGTCAAGCTAGGGAAAAGTCCGGAAAAGAAAGTTAAGCTCAAAACCAGAAAACAGTTTTGACGTCATTTTGCGGTAAGGGTACAACTTGCACTACGATTATCGGATTAGGGTGTAAGACCCACCATATCGAAGCTAAGAACCAGGGCTACAACAATGTAGAAGGTCACTCAGTCCAAATCCCAGCACAACTAAGTCAAATATGCCAAATACCAAACCAGAACCGTAATTGCAGGTTTGCAAATCACACTATGCTGTAATTAGTCCAACTCAGTCTACACAAGTCCAAATGCATTGATTCCAAAGGCATGAGGTAGCTAAGACATCAAGCTACATTTCATCAGAAGACCTCAACACCCAAATCCAAAAACATTCCAGTCATAACAACCCATTTCAGACGCAGTTCTAACATCCTGATGAACCCAGAACAGCAATAGTAATTTCGGCTTATCTCATACTACACTACTCCAATTGACCTGAAATTTTACAGGCCACCTCAAACACATCAATACCTACAACTTTCATGTTTTGAGCCAAGGCCAATTCGGCCTCTATCTAGGACCAAATATTTCGGACAGAATGAAGAACCAAGAACCCTAATTTTCCAGATTTCTTCCAAAACAGAATTTACTTGCAATCTTCCACTTTTTCCACCTTCTAGCATCATTACACATCATTTCCAATCATCATACATGACCCCATAATCATACTCATATTAAAACAGAAAAATCCCCAATAATTATAAAACTTCACCAATTCAACCAAAATCAAGATTTAATCCATAAATTTGCATCTTATACAACCACCAATCATGAATTACACATCATTAGAGGGAGGAGAGGGGTCCTTCTCAACTCACCTTAGTAACCAAAGAGATGGAGCAACCTTGCACTTAAATCTTCCAAATCACTTCACCAAGAACCTTAATCCTACCAAGAGAAGAGTTTTTATGGAGTAAAACTAAAATTAAACGGTTCAAAGTGAAGATTAAGCAAGCTTGGAGCAAAGAAATTGGAGAGCTTTTCTTCCCTTATTGCTTGAAGTTGGCCGGCCATATGAAGCTTAGAAATGAAGATATTTTGGTCAATTTTTGAAGTTATTATGGTAAATGGTAAAAGGTTGAATAGTAAGTCAAAGTCCAAGACTTCATCTTATGGTGACACTTGTCACCCTTAGGTTTAAAACTTATCTTTTTGTCTCTCCAAGTACAAATATCTTAACACCTTATAAAATAATATCACTTAATACAAAATTCCAACAAGTTGTAAAAAATATAATGCATTTACCGCACTAGCGGGTCCCACGTCCAAAATACGCTTTTAATTTCTCAAAAACTAACCGATACTAGAAAAATCATTTTAAAACTATTTTTGCTCATAAACTTTATCTGGGGAATTTTTCTAATCAAGAAAATGTAGAAAAGGCGGGCGTTAAAAAAATAAACCCTAAGAAAATTAGAAAATTTTCCGGGTTCTCAAACTCTTTTTTTTTGGGGCGTCACAATCTCCCCTCCTTAAAAGAATGTCGTCCTCGACATTCCCTCTTGTACCAATCAAGTCAAGACATCCCGCAAAAATCTCTCAAGAGTCAAATCAAACCCACAGTCCGGCATCCTAAACTTCAAGCCTAGGATACACTGCAGAGATCTGAAGCCTAAGCTCTGATACCAACTGTCACGGCCCCACCTCCCCCTGAGGCGAACCAGAGGGTTCGGCGGGCCGCCTGCCCAGCTCTCGCCGGGACTCAGTCGTTCACTACAATCCTCAATTGAATTTCAAGATATATATATCAAATATACATCAAAGGTTCCCAAACTTTACATATCAAAAGCGAAGCGTCCACGCTTCCGCAGCGCCACTCTGATCCTTGATCACAATTGGTATACAGAAGGAAGTCCAAAACTAGACTATTACACATCCAATCAATTCTAAACGTTCTTAAACGTTCAATACAATCCCAATATGAATGATTACACAAAAGGAAATCCAAGTTCAATCCATACATGAGATAATCCATGAATAAACACTACAAGCCCTTCCTTCGCCTTGAGCCCTGTGGAGGGGAATAAAACATTTTTGGGGTGAGCTAGAAGCTCAGCGAGTAACCAGTAAAATCAGTAATCAAATCGGTTTAACCATAGTTCATTTCAATGATGTTCAATTCAAATCAAATGATAAGTCCAGAAACAATTTCAACATTTACAAAACATTAAATATGGAGTATCAATAATTCAAGAAACATGTCCAATGGAAAGCGATAGTAACATTCGTGCAAAGGATACATTCGTTCTCCTGTCCTTCATTTGTCATTTCATTATTTTCCACCAACCTCCACCAACCTACAAAGGTAATACTCGAGTATACCAAACGTTCACCCAGGTCCCTAATCGCCCGACCGAGTCCGCTTCTGGCTCGAGACGACCGGTAACAAGGGGCAATGGCCAGTTCAGCCCAAAAGGCTTACATTCATGCGCAAGTAGCATTTAATCACTAATCATTGAAAATTTCATATTTATTAAGGTCGAGTGCGATAAAGTACACACTCGCCTAGAAAACTCGTTTTAACAATCATTGAAAGCAAAATCAATAATAACAAGACACTAATATGCAAGCACGCATGATATGTAAGAAAACAGTTCCAAAAGTAACTTTGAAAACAGTTCAAAAGTAACTTTGAAAACAGTTCAAAAGTAGATAATGCAGGAAAGCGGTTCAAAAGTAAATTTGGAAACAGTTTGAGGTCACTCACCTCCATGGCTCAGAAAATCATCCATCAAATATCATTGCCTTGCTCAAATCCAAGTCTTAAATCACAAACTCAATGCAAACGAGTTCCTTCAAAGTTCGGACAGCACTTCCCCTGAATTTGTTAACTTTTCCAGCCATCATGGCTTCATTACTTCCTCAAATCAGTCCCAAAGGTACACACACCACAACAAGTTCATCCCATAGCCATTCAGCAAGCTCCAAGTAGTACAAAGACAAGTCAAGCTAGGGAAAAGTCCGGAAAAGAAAGTTAAGCTCAAAACCAGAAAATAGTTTTGACGTCATTTTGCGGTAAGGGTACAACTTGCACTACGATTATCGGATTAGGGTGTAGGACCCACCATATCGAAGCTAAGAACCAGGGCTACAACAATGTAGAAGGTCACTCAGTCCAAATCCCAGCACAACTAAGTCAAATATGCCAAATACCAAACCAGAACCGTAATTGCAGGTTTGCAAATCACACTATGCTGTAATTAGTCCAACTCAGTCTACACAAGTCCAAATGCATTGATTCCAAAGGCATGAGGTAGCTAAGACATCAAGCTACATTTCATCAGAAGACCTCAACACCCAAATCCAAAAAACTTCCAGTCATAACAACCCATTTCAGACGCAGTTCTAACATCCTGATGAACCCAGAACAGCAATAGTAATTTCGGCTTATCTCATTCTACGCTACTCCAATTGACCTGAAATTTTACAGGCACCTCAAACACATCAATACCTACAACTTTTATGTTTTGAGCCAAGGCCAATTCGGCCTCTATCTAGGACCAAATATTTCGGACAGAATGAAGAACCAAGAACCCTAATTTTCCAGATTTCTTCCAAAACAGAATTTACTTGCAATCTTCCACTTTTTCCACCTTCTAGCATCATTACACATCATTTCCAATCATCATACATGACCCCATAATCATACTCATATTAAAACAGAAAAATCCCCAATAATTATAAAACTTCACCAATTCAACCAAAATCAAGATTTAATCCATAAATTTGCATCTCATACAACCACCAATCATGAATTACACATCATTAGAGGGAGGAGAGGGGTCCTTCTCAACTCACCTTAGTAACCAAAGAGATGGAGCAACCTTGCACTTAAATCTTCCAAATCACTTCACCAAGAACCTTAATCCTACCAAGAGAAGAGTTTTTATGGAGTAAAACTAAAATTAAACGGTTCAAAGTGAAGATTAAGCAAGCTTGGAGCAAAGAAATTGGAGAGCTTTTCTTCCCTTATTGCTTGAAGGTGGCCGGCCATATGAAGCTTAGAAATGAAGATATTTTGGTCAATTTTTGAAGTTATTATGGTAAATGGTAAAAGGTTGAATAGTAAGTCAAAGTCCAAGACTTCATCTTATGGTGACACTTGTCACCCTTAGGTTTAAAACTTATCTTTTTGTCTCTCCAAGTACAAATATCTTAACACCTTATAAAATAATATCACTTAATACAAAATTCCAACAAGTTGTAAAAAATATAATGCATTTACCGCACTAGCGGGTCCCACGTCCAAAATACGCTTTTAATTTCTCAAAAACTAACCGATACTAGAAAAATCATTTTAAAACTATTTTTGCTCATAAACTTTATCTGGGGAATTTTTCTAATCAAGAAAATGTAGAAAAGGCGGGCGTTAAAAAAATAAACCCTAAAAAATTAGAAAATTTTCCGGGCTCTCAAACTCTTTTTTTTTGGGGCGTCACAATCTCCCCTCCTTAAAAGAATGTCGTCCTCGACATTCCCTCTTGTACCAATCAAGTCAAGACATCCCGCAAAAATCTCTCAAGAGTCAAATCAAACCCACAGTCCGGCATCCTAAACTTCAAGCCTAGGATACACTGCAGAGATCTGAAGCCTAAGCTCTGATACCAACTGTCACGACCCCACCTCCCCCAGAGGCGAACCAGAGGGTTCGGCGGGCCGCCTGCCCAGCTCTCGCCGGGACTCAGTCGTTCACTACAATCCTCAATTGAATTTCAAGATATATATATCAAATATACATCAAAGGTTCCCAAACTTTACATATCAAAAGCGAAGCGTCCACGCTTCCGCAGCGCCACTCTGATCCTTGATCACAATTGGTATACAGAAGGAAGTCCAAAACTAGACTATTACACATCCAATCAATTCTAAACGTTCTTAAACGTTCAATACAATCCCAATATGAATGATTACACAAAAGGAAATCCAAGTTCAATCCATACATGAGATAATCCATGAATAAACACTACAAGCCCTTCCTTCGCCTTGAGCCCTGTGGAGGGGAATAAAACATTTTTGGGGTGAGCTAGAAGCTCAGCGAGTAACCAGTAAAATCAGTAATCAAATCGGTTTAACCATAGTTCATTTCAATGATGTTCAATTCAAATCAAATGATAAGTCCAGAAACAATTTCAACATTTACAAAACATTAAATATGGAGTATCAATAATTCAAGAAACATGTCCAATGGAAAGCGATAGTAACATTCGTGCAAAGGATACATTCGTTCTCCTGTCCTTCATTTGTCATTTCATTATTTTCCACCAACCTCCACCAACCTACAAAGGTAATACTCGAGTATACCAAACGTTCACCCAGGTCCCTAATCGCCCGACCGAGTCCGCTTCTGGCTCGAGACGACCGGTAACAAGGGGCAATGGCCAGTTCAGCCCAAAAGGCTTACATTCATGCGCAAGTAGCATTTAATCACTAATCATTGAAAATTTCATATTTATTAAGGTCGAGTGCGATAAAGTACACACTCGCCTAGAAAACTCGTTTTAACAATCATTGAAAGCAAAATCAATAATAACAAGACACTAATATGCAAGCACGCATGATATGTAAGAAAACAGTTCCAAAAGTAACTTTGAAAACAGTTCAAAAGTAACTTTGAAAACAGTTCAAAAGTAGATAATGCAGGAAAGCGGTTCAAAAGTAAATTTGGAAACAGTTTGAGGTCACTCACCTCCATGGCTCAGAAATCATCCATCAAATATCATTGCCTTGCTCAAATCCAAGTCTTAAATCACAAACTCAATGCAAACGAGTTCCTTCAAAGTTCGGACAGCACTTCCCCTGAATTTGTTAACTTTTCCAGCCATCATGGCTTCATTACTTCCTCAAATCAGTCCCAAAGGTACACACACCACAACAAGTTCATCCCATAGCCATTCAGCAAGCTCCAAGTAGTACAAAGACAAGTCAAGCTAGGGAAAAGTCCGGAAAAGAAAGTTAAGCTCAAAACCAGAAAACAGTTTTGACGTCATTTTGCGGTAAGGGTACAACTTGCACTACGATTATCGGATTAGGGTGTAAGACCCACCATATCGAAGCTAAGAACCAGGGCTACAACAATGTAGAAGGTCACTCAGTCCAAATCCCAGCACAACTAAGTCAAATATGCCAAATACCAAACCAGAACCGTAATTGCAGGTTTGCAAATCACACTATGCTGTAATTAGTCCAACTCAGTCTACACAAGTCCAAATGCATTGATTCCAAAGGCATGAGGTAGCTAAGACATCAAGCTACATTTCATCAGAAGACCTCAACACCCAAATCCAAAAAAACTTCCAGTCATAACAACCCATTTCAGACGCAGTTCTAACATCCTGATGAACCCAGAACAGCAATAGTAATTTCGGCTTATCTCATTCTACGCTACTCCAATTGACCTGAAATTTTACAGGCACCTCAAACACATCAATACCTACAACTTTCATGTTTTGAGCCAAGGCCAATTCGGCCTCTATCTAGGACCAAATATTTCGGACAGAATGAAGAACCAAGAACCCTAATTTTCCAGATTTCTTCCAAAACAGAATTTACTTGCAATCTTCCACTTTTTCCACCTTCTAGCATCATTACACATCATTTCCAATCATCATACATGACCCCATAATCATACTCATATTAAAACAGAAAAATCCCCAATAATTATAAAACTTCACCAATTCAACCAAAATCAAGATTTAATCCATAAATTTGCATCTTATACAACCACCAATCATGAATTACACATCATTAGAGGGAGGAGAGGGGTCCTTCTCAACTCACCTTAGTAACCAAAGAGATGGAGCAACCTTGCACTTAAATCTTCCAAATCACTTCACCAAGAACCTTAATCCTACCAAGAGAAGAGTTTTTATGGAGTAAAACTAAAATTAAACGGTTCAAAGTGAAGATTAAGCAAGCTTGGAGCAAAGAAATTGGAGAGCTTTGCTTCCCTTATTGCTTGAAGGTGGCCGGCCATATGAAGCTTAGAAATGAAGATATTTTGGTCAATTTTTGAAGTTATTATGGTAAATGGTAAAAGGTTGAATAGTAAGTCAAAGTCCAAGACTTCATCTTATGGTGACACTTGTCACCCTTAGGTTTAAAACTTATCTTTTTGTCTCTCCAAGTACAAATATCTTAACACCTTATAAAATAATATCACTTAATACAAAATTCCAACAAGTTGTAAAAAATATAATGCATTTACCGCACTAGCGGGTCCCACGTCCAAAATACGCTTTTAATTTCTCAAAAACTAACCGATACTAGAAAAATCATTTTAAAACTATTTTTGCTCATAAACTTTATCTGGGGAATTTTTCTAATCAAGAAAATGTAGAAAAGGCGGGCGTTAAAAAAATAAACCCTAGAAAATTAGAAAATTTTCCGGGTTCTCAAACTCTTTTTTTTTGGGGCGTCACATAGCTCCCCTCTATTTTCTTCCTCTATTTCCTTCTTCTCACCAAGCTCCCGAAGCCTTTCCTTTCTTTTCTTTTTGCTCTCTCTTTTTTGCATCAGCCGTCTCCCCCTTTTTCCCTTGGCTTGCGGCTCTTTTTTATTTTTAAAGGCACCTCCAAAGACTAAACCTAATTTGAAAGGCCAAGATTTCAAACCCCAAAGTAGGCTTATGTGTCTTATTCTTGTCCCTTTGATTGACATTTTCTTTTTTTTTTTCTTTTTTCTTTTTCCCTTTTTTTTTCAAAAATTTAGTGCAAAAAACTCTTAATTCAATTAAAGTAAGACAAGAGGCACGAATTAAAACAAAAAATCAAATAAAATAAAAACCTAGAATCGAAACAAACAAAATAAAAATTAAATGATTAAATGATCAAAGTTTAATTAAATGATAAAATGACTTAAAAATAAAAGACTAAAAGTAAATGAAATTAATCAAAAATAAAAATACCAGTAAACAAAAATACCTTAAAAATTTGGTGTCTACACAGGGCAGAGAAGAAGTGGAAGAGTGTACAGCCATTTCCTGTGCAGTGCCTATTTGGATCAAAGAGATAATGCAGAGTTATAAAGAGGATGAGTAGGCTCAGAAGACCATATCCCTAGTGCTTCTAACCCCACACTAGCACCAGACTATTCCTACCAGGATGGCATTCTCAGATACAAGAAGAGGCTAGTCATAGGAAGGCAAAGGTGACACCAGGAAGAAACTTATTATTGCACTACATGACTTCCAACTTGGAGGGCATTCAGGCATTCAAGTCAGCTATTTGAGGGCCAAGCAGCTATTCTACTGGCCAGGAATATACAAGGAGATCAAGAAGACAGTTCTGGAGTGTGATACCTGTAGAAAGTGCAAGGATGAACATGTGGCCTACCCAGGATTGCTGCAACCACTCCCTATCCCTCAACACTCATAGAGTCATGTTACCATGGATTTCATTGAAGGGTTGCCACAGTCAGAGGGGACGAATACCATAATGGTCGTGGTGGATAGATTCACCAAGTATTCCCACTTCATCAGCCTGGCACACCCTTTTGATGCTCCAAAGGGGGCCAGACTTTTCATTGACTATGTCAGTAAATTACATGGGATTCCTCAAAGCATGCTTTCAGACAGGGACATGATATTTGTTAGCCAATTCTAGGGGGAGTTATTCAGTATGTTGGGGCCAAATTAAACTACAGCACAACTTATCACCTCAGACTAATGGCCAGACTGAGAGAGTCAACCAAGTGCTGGAGATGTACCTCAGGTGTCTGACACATATGGAACCTAAGAAATGGAACTAGTGGTTATCTTTGGCAGAGTGGTGGTGTGAGGACCCGAAAATTTTCTGAATTTCTAGGCTTTATTTTATTTAATTGCACACTTTTATACCTTTTCTTTATTAGAAAATTCCCAGATGATTTTTATGAGCAAAATATAGTTTTTAAATCATTTTTCTAGTATAAGTTAGTTCATGTGAAAACAAGAATGTATATCGGACGTGGGACCCACTAGTGCGAAAAGTTCGGAAAAATTCGGCCAACTAGGTTAAGTTTTGGATACTGGAATTAATTTACCGGGTGTTAAGAGATTAGTAGAGGTTGCAATTTGGATTGGTGTGAGAGGAAACAAAGTGATAGACTTGCATTAAATAAGTGACAAGTGTCACCATTTGGTTGGATGACTTGTATGACTACTATTCATTGTCTTACCAATTGACCAAATAAATCTAAAAAAAATACCAAAAATTCACCATTTTCTCCTTCATCTTGGCCGAGCTCTTCAAGGAACAAAAGAAAGAAAACTCTTCAAGTTTTTGGCTTCAATCTTGCTTCAATCAACTCACTCAACCATCCAATCTTGTTTTTGCTCCATAAAACCACTTAAGGGAGTGATAGTGAGGTGTTGTGTGGAGTTATTTGGAAAGCTAAGAGGACTAGTTGCTCTCTCTCTCTTGTTTCTAAGGTGAGTTATGAAGAACCACTCTCCTCCCTCTAATGATGCTTAATTTATGCTTAGTGGTGGTATAAGATGCAACTTTATGGATTATATTGTGATTTTTGGTTGAATTGATGAAGTTTTGTAATTATTGGGGATTTTTCTGTTTTAATATGAATATGATTGTGTGGCTATGTATGATGATTGGAAATGGTATGTAAGGGATATAGGAGGTGGAAAAAGTGGATAATTGCAAGCAATTTCTGTTTTGGAAGAAAATTGAAAAATTAGGGTTCTTGGAAATTACATTCTGTCCGGTTTTGTAGCTCATAGTTAAAACATGAAAGTTGTGGGGAATGATGTTTTAGAGGTTCCTGCAAAATTTCAGGTCAATCGGAGTAGCGTAGCTTGAGAAAAGTCGAAATTACCCTTGCTGTCCTGGTTTTACCCGAATTTGGGAATTGCTTCTGTAATTGGTTATTTTGGTTAGGAATGCTTCCGAATTGGTTGTTGAGGCCTTCTGATGAAATGTATCCCTGTTTCTTAGCTTTCAGTTGGTATTGGAATTTCTGGATTTGGACTTAGGTAGCCTGATTTATGATGTTTGCACTAGAATGCGTTCTGTGAATCTGTTTTTGCGGTTCTGGTGTAGTATCTTGCATTTTTGACCTGGTTACACTCGAAACTGGGTTGAGAGACCTTCTGTAATATTGTAGCCCTATCTCTTAGCTTCGAAACGGTGGGTCTTGCAACTTCATCCGATAATCGTAGTACCTTTGGTGCCATTACCGCAAAATGAGGTCAAAAACTGTTTTTTTCAGGGCTAAAGCTCATTCCATTTCCGGATTTTTCTGGTTTCCTCTAATGCTTATGTATGCTTATGGAGCCCTATTTCAGTAGTATTTGGCATTGGTTTATGACTTGTAATCGAGTCTTATTGTGCTTATTGGAATATTTTAGGGCTTGACTTTTCTTTCCGGTCATTTTCCTAGCTAAATGACTTGAATGACTTTAAGCCTATTGAACGGCTTTTGGAAATGAGATTATTTTGTACGAGATGTTGGGACTGATTTGAGGAATTAATGAAGCCAAAATGGCTGGAAAATTAGGTAAATACAAAGGGCGTGCTGCCCAAATTTTCACTCAAGGACTAAGTTTCTATTTGAATTTGTATATTTTCGTTTGGCAAATACTATGACCGTTTTGCCATTCCAAAACATGATACCTCTTCGATTTGAAACGCCAAATGTTTACTTACTCCGTACCCAAAATATAGAAGTATGAGTTAGGATTTTATCGGCCACAAGTGAACTACTTTCAAGTACGGTTTTAAGAGTCTTCCTTTTCCATATGATTATCATCAAAACCCTTGTTATATAACCTCTACTTGAATATATAGTGACTTTTAGTCATACAAACGATTCTTTATGATTCCGAAAGAATATTTTCTTAGCCTATCTATTTGTCTTTTGATTTGTCGTTAGTCAAATGTTTTTCGTTGGAATTCTATAAGCCTTTTGAGCTTGGTTTTCCGATTGATTTTGAAACCCTAGTTATTTTCATCCTTGGGTCCAAACAACCCTCTTTTTACTTGAAAGTCATCTTTACACGCTTTACTCCTAATTAGTCAGGTTACTTCGTTTCCCCTTAACTGTTTTGCTCGATAAACTGTAATGTGTTCTCTTGTTTAATCTTAGGTTTCACTGGTGACTAAGGGTAATATCCGGAAGGATATTTTGTACGTTATTTTGCATAACTAGGTGAGTGTTCCTTGTTTGCTATATTCCTTGACTTATTGGCGTGTTATTATTGATTGATAATGTGTTAAGTGCTTTCAATGATTGTTAAAACGAGTTTTCTAGGCGAGTGTGTACTTTATCGCACTCGATCGAAATAAATGTGAAAGTTTCAATGATTAATGATTAAATGCTAGTTGCGCATGAATGTAAGCCGTTTGGCTGAATTGGGCCCTGCCATTCGTTACCGATCGACTCGAGCCAGAAGCGGACTCGGTCGGGCGATATGGTGATCCTGGGTGAATTTGGTATACTCGAGTATTACCTTGTAGTCCGGCCACGTCCGGATGGGTGGAGTCCGGCCAACGTCCGGATGGGTGGAGTCCGGTCAATGTCCGGAAAAGGGATGAACGAACAAAAGGATGAACGAGGGATTCTACTTACAAAAATGTATTTTTAAACGATTGGAGGAATAAGGTAAAATGTCAGGGGAACGAACGAACAAAGCCGTATCCTTTTAATGAATGTTACTATCGCTTTCCATTGTAAATGTTTCTTGAATTATTGATACTCCATGTTTAATGTATTGAATTGATTGTTTGATTATCTGTTCGAAACCTCACTGAGCTTTTAGCTCACCCCTTTAGTTTTGTTTTCCTTAACAGGGGACGGCGAGCAGAATGAGAGCATAGACTAGCCAGTCTAGTTCTTTTGTTTCTTTTGTAGTGGTTCTCGCCTAGTGCTTGGCACGGGCTGGACGTATGAAGGATTGAGAACCTTTGTATATTCGATCTTTACACTCCCGTTTGGGGATGACAATGTATATAAGTTTCGCTTTAAGTTTTGGATCGTTGCCCTATTTATTCTTGTGATTTATTCAGATTTTAAGTGAGGACTGTGGTGAACGACTGAGTCCCGGCGAGAGCTGGGCAGGCGACCCGCCGAACCCTTTGGTTCGCCTTAGGGGGAGGTGGGGCCGTCACAGGTGGTATCTGAGCCTAGGCTTCAAATCTCTGTAGTGTATCCTAGGCTTGAAGTTTAGGATGCCGGACTGTGGGATTCGATTTGACTTGAAAGTTAAGTGATTGAGGGATAAAACCTATAGCTGCTTCGCGTGGTCTCTGCGCGGAGTGACCCTGGACTAAGTGGTGAAAAAGTATGAGGGACTAAGTGAAGCTATGAATTGCGAATGTTATAGGCTTTAAATCTTTCTCATGGTATCTGAGGACCATAGATAGGTATGTCTGGTAGGAATTCCGATTGTAGATAGTTTACTCTTGGGACTGCAGCTCGAGATGTGAATTATCTTATTTCAGATTTTCGTGCCTGTGTACTCTAGAGTTGCGGCGCTGCTAAGTACTTGAGACTTGCATTTTGGGAACATCAACAAGCTTTGTCTGACTAGAATGAGCACAAGAGGTCAGGGACATCTAGTTTGGATAGTAAGTAACGTGAGAGACCGGACGGGCTGATACTGGGACGACTTCACCTTTTCCTTCTGATTTACCTGTATATTGTTACTACATGACGTTAGTACACCTGTGTGTACATGGTTATCTGTCCAACTTGATATGTATTTGTGTATTTGCTTATCCGTCTTCTTGATATGGCGTGTTATGTGCGTATATATTTATTTGTGTATTTGGAATGCTAGAATTTGTTACTGTAGTCAATTTACCATGTTAATTTACTAAATTACCTTTTTGGGGAAAAAGAAAAGAAAAGAGAGAGGGAAAACATATATATGGATGGGAGACGTAGTCGTGGACGTGGAGCTAGTCGTGGCCGTGGAGCTAGGCAAGCTCAAGAACCGAGAGAAGAAAGAGAAACAGTGGCCGAGCAAGAACAGAGACCGAGGGTTGAGGCTGGAGATCAAATGGCGATGGCGATGCACCAAATGACAAATATTCTGGCACGACTGGTAGATCAACAGGGTCAAATGCCAGTGAATCAACCCCGGAATCCTGAGATCGGAGAGGATAAGGCTCTTGAGAGGTTCCAAAAGTTTCTACCTCCGAAATTTCAAGGAGGGCCTGATCCGGATATAGCTGAACAGTGGTTGGAGGCAATGATTAATATCTTCGCGGCTTTGAATTACACGGAGTAAAGACAAGTAAATTTTACTGTATTTCAATTCGAAGGACCAGCCCGCGCGTGGTGGAATGTAATTAAGGCCAAGTGGGAAAGAGAACAGACGGTATGGACATGGGCGAACTTTGTAAGGGAATTTAACGAAAAGTATCTCCCACCTTTAGTCCAAGAAAGGAGAGAGGACGAATTTATTGGGTTGCGTCAGGGAACCCTAAGTGTGGCCGAATATGAGACCAAATTTACTAGACTGTCTAAATTCGCTTCCGAATTGGTGGTTACGGAGCAACGGAGAATAAGACGATTTATACAATGACTAAATTTGGAAATCCAGGAGGCATTAGCGGCAGTTCAAGTTAATACGTTTACAGAGGCTCTTGAGAAGGCCCAAAGAATTGAGGATGTGAAAGCCCAAGTAAAAGCCTGTCAAACGCGAAAAAGAGATACATCCAGCAGTATACCTGAGGAATCCAGAGAAAAGATAATGCTCTCTAAAGTGCAAAAAGTGAACCATTCACCTTGCCCGCCTTGGGCATTAAGAACATTAGATGAAAGGTCCATGAAAGGAAGTCAGATCGGATCAAAAGATATTTCTCGAGAAGATCCAACAGTAGCTCCTCGATTGGCCTGTGGATACTGTGGAAAGGCAAATCACACTGAGAACGATTGTTGACGGAAAGGGTGGAAATGCTTGATTTGTGGGAGCGGTGAGCACCAAGTTAGCAACTGTCCGCGGAGACAGTCACGCGGAGGTAGTATTCCGCAACTGGAGGGAGCTAAAACAAAACAACCAAATGAAAGAGGGAACCGAACTAGTGGGCCAGCAAAAGTGTATGTGTTAGGCAACCAAACAGGTTGGGACTCATCTGAGGCAAATGAAGGGAAAATTTCGAGGGCGAAATTTCTTAAGGGGGAGAGAGTGTGAGGACCCGAAAATTTTCCGAATTTCTAGGCTTTATTTTATTTAATTGCACACTTTTATACCTTTTCTTTATTAGAAAATTCCCAGATGATTTTTATGAGCAAAATATAGTTTTTAAATCATTTTTCTAGTATAAGTTAGTTCATGTGAAAATAAGAATGTATATCGGACGTAGACCCACTAGTGCGAAAAGTTCGGAAAAATTCGGCCAACTAGGTTAAGTTTTGGATACTGGAATTAATTTACCGGGTGTTAAGAGATTAGTAGAGGTTGCAATTTGGATTGGTGTGAGAGGAAACAAAGTGATAGACTTGCATTAAATAAGTGGCAAGTGTCACCATTTGGTTGGATGACTTGTATGCCCACTATTCATTGTCTTACCAATTGACTAAATAAATCTAAAAAAAAAAACCAAAAATTCACCATTTTCTCCTTCATCTTCGCCGAGCTCTTCAAGGAACAAAAGAAAGAAAACTCTTCAAGTTTTTGGCTTCAATCTTGCTTCAATCAACTCACTCAACCATCCAATCTTGTTTTTGCTCCATAAAACCACTTAAGGGAGTGATAGTGAGGTGTTGTGTGGAGTTATTTGGAAAGCTAAGAGGACTAGTTGCTCTCTCTCTCTTGTTTCTAAGGTGAGTTGTGAAGAACCCCTCTCCTCCCTCTAATGATGCTTAATTTATGCTTAGTGGTGGAATAAGATGCAACTTTATGGATTATATTGTGATTTTGGTTGAATTGATGAAGTTTTGTAATTATTGGGGATTTTTTTCTGTTTTAATATGAATATGATTGTGTGGCTATGTATGATGATTGGAAATGGTATGTAAGGGATATAGGAGGTGGAAAAAGTGGATAATTGCAAGCAATTTCTGTTTTGGAAGAAAATTGAAAAATTAGGGTTCTTGGAAATTACATTCTGTCCGGTTTTGTAGCTCATAGTTAAAACATGAAAGTTGTGGGGAATGATGTTTTAGAGGTTCCTGCAAAATTTCAGGTCAATCGGAGTAGCGTAGCTTGAGAAAAGTCGAAATTACCCTTGCTGTCCTGGTTTTACCCGAATTTGGGAATTGCTTCTGTAATTGGTTATTTTGGTTAGGAATGCTTCCGAATTGGTTGTTGAGGCCTTCTGATGAAATGTATCCCTGTTTCTTAGCTTTCAGTTGGTATTGGAATTTCTGGATTTGGACTTAGGTAGCCTGATTTATGATGTTTGCACTAGAATGCGTTCTGTGAATCTGTTTTTGCGGTTCTGGTGTAGTATCTTGCATTTTTGACCTGGTTACACTCGAAACTGGGTTGAGAGACCTTCTGTAATATTGTAGCCCTATCTCTTAGCTTCGAAACGGTGGGTCTTGCAACTTCATCCGATAATCGTAGTACCTTTGGTGCCATTACCGCAAAATGAGGTCAAAAACTGTTTTTTTCAGGGCTAAAGCTCATTCCATTTCCGGATTTTTCTGGTTTCCTCTAATGCTTATGTATGCTTATGGAGCCCTATTTCAGTAGTATTTGGCATTGGTTTATGACTTGTAATCGAGTCTTATTGTGCTTATTGGAATATTTTAGGGCTTGACTTTTCTTTCCGGTCATTTTCCTAGCTAAATGACTTGAATGACTTTAAGCCTATTGAACGGCTTTTGGAAATGAGATTATTTTGTACGAGATGTTGGGACTGATTTGAGGAATTAATGAAGCCAAAATGGCTGGAAAATTAGGTAAATACAAAGGGCGTGCTGCCCAAATTTTCACTCAAGGACTAAGTTTCTATTTGAATTTGTATATTTTCGTTTGGCAAATACTATGACCGTTTTGCCATTCCAAAACATGATACCTCTTCGATTTGAAACGCCAAATGTTTACTTACTCCGTACCCAAAATATAGAAGTATGAGTTAGGATTTTATCGGCCACAAGTGAACTACTTTCAAGTACGGTTTTAAGAGTCTTCCTTTTCCATATGATTATCATCAAAACCCTTGTTATATAACCTCTACTTGAATATATAGTGACTTTTAGTCATACAAACGATTCTTTATGATTCCGAAAGAATATTTTCTTAGCCTATCTATTTGTCTTTTGATTTGTCGTTAGTCAAATGTTTTCCGTTGGAATTCTATAAGCCTTTTGAGCTTGGTTTTGCGATTGATTTTGAAACCCTAGTTATTTTCATCCTTGGGTCCAAACAACCCTCTTTTTACTTGAAAGTCATCTTTACACGCTTTACTCCTAATTAGTCAGGTTTCTTCGTTTCCCCTTAAATGTTTTGCTCGATAAACTGTAATGTGTTCTCTTGTTCAATCTTAGGTTTCACTGGTGACTAAGGGTAATATCCGGAAGGATATTTTGCACGTTATTTTGCATAACTAGGTGAGTGTTCCTTGTTTGCTATATTCCTTGACTTATTGGCTTGTTATTATTGATTGATAATGTGTTAAGTGCTTTCAATGATTGTTAAAACGAGTTTTCTAGGCGAGTGTGTACTTTATCGCACTCGACCTAAATAAATGTGAAAGTTTCAATGATTAATGATTAAATGCTAGTTGCGCATGAATGTAAGTCGTTTGGCTGAATTGGGCCCTGCCCTTCGTTACCGATCGACTCGAGCCAGAAGCGGACTCGGTCGGGCGATATGGTGACCCTGGGTGAATTTGGTATACTCCAGTATTACCTTGTAGTCCGGCCACGTCCGGATGGGTGGAGTCCGGTCACTGTCCGGAAAGGGGATGAACGAACAAAAGGATGAACGAGGGATTCTACTTACAAAAATGTATTTTTAAACGATTGGAGGAATAAGGGGAAATGTCAGGGGAACGAACGAACAAACAAATTGCTCCATGGCTGGAAATAGGAAAATACAAAGGGCGTGCTGCCCAAATTTTCGCTCGAGGGCTAAGTTTCTATTTAAACTTGTATATTTTTCGTTTTGCAAATACTATGACCGTTTTCCATCTTAAAACATGATACCTTTTCCATTTGAACCTTCAAATGTTTATTTACTACTTCATACCAAAATATAGAGGTATGACCTAAGGTTTTCTCAGTCAAGACATGTAGGCCATAATACCTACTTTAATGTATATTGATTTTGAACCACATAAACGATTCCGAAAAATAATATTTCTGAGCCTATCTAGTTGGATTCCGACTTGACTTTGATTCAAGTGTTTTTCATTGGAACTGTTATAACCCTTTGAGTTTGGTTTATGACACCCTAGTTGTTTCCGTCCACAGATCCAAATGGCTTTATTTTCACTTTAAAGTCACTTTTATCCGTTTTACTCGTAACTATTCGAGTTCCTTGATTCCACTTACTTGTTTTGCTAGATGAATTGTAATATTCTTTCTCGTTGAATCATAGGTTTTCTCGGTGACCGAGGGTAAGATCCGATAGGACATTTTGGACGTTATTTTGCATAATTCGGTGAGTGTTCCTTGTTTGTTGTATTTTCTTGACTTCATGACTTGTATTATTGTTTGATAACGTGTTAAGTGCTTTCAATGATTTTCAAAACGAGTTTTCTAGGCGAGTGTGTACTTTATCGCACTCGACCTAAATAAATGTGAAATTTTCAAAGATTGAATGATTGGAACGTACTTGTGCATAATGTAAGCCTTTTGGCTGAACTGGGCCCTGCCCCTTGTTATCGATCTACTTGAGCCAGAAGCTGACTCGGTCGGGCAATTTGGTGACCTGGGTGAACGTTTGGTATACTCGAGTATTACCTTGTAGGTTGGTGGAGGTTGGTGGAGCCTGGCCAATGTCCAGGAAAGGGTGAATGAAATGAACGAACGGACGAACGAATGAGGGTTTTATGTATGAACGAAAAATGCATTTTCAAATGAATGAAGGAAAGGGGAATGACAGGAGAACGAATGAACGAACGAACGTATCCTTTCATGTATGGTTTATTGTAAATGTTGTAACTGTTTCTTGACTTATCGTTTGATTTATGGCTTGATTCTATGTTCGGAACCTCACTGAGCTTTTAGCTCATCCCTTTAGTTTTGTTTTCCTTAACAGGGGAAGGCGAGCAAGGGCGAGAGCTCTGTACCTACTGGCTGGGTCTAGTTTTAGTTTTTATTTTGGTTCTCGCCCTAGTGCTTGGCACGGGCTGGTTGTATGGTGACTTGAGAACTTTTGTATTCTCGACGGTTATACTTCTTTCTGAGATAGCAATGTATATAAGTTTTGTTTTAAGTTTTGGATCCTCGTTTTGCTCTTTCTTGTGGTTCTATTTCTGATTTGTGTGAGTGAGCGATTGAGTCCCGGTGAGAGCTGGGCAGGCGGTCCGCTGAACCCTCTGGTTCGCCTAAGGGGGAAGTGGGGCTGTCACATCAGTGAAGGAGATTGGGTATACCTACAGCTACAACCATATAGACAGGGCTCAGTTGCCCTGAGGAGAAACACCAAATAATCAGCAAAGTACTTTGGCCCATACAAGATAGAGGAAAGGATTGGGAGTGTAGCTTATAGGCTGAGTCTGCCAAAGTCTTCAAAAGTCCACCCTGTCTTTCATGTGTCTTTGGTCAAGAGAAAGGTGGGGAACGAGGTCACTCCTACCCTCCAATTGCCAGAAACAAATGAGAAGGGTCATTGGAGGGTGGAGCCAGTACCAGTACGAAACAGAAGGATGGCAAAAAAGAAGAATGCTGCTGCAACTCAGTGGCAAATCCACTGGTGGGGTACGGACCCTGCAGAAGCCACATGGAAAGATGCTGAGGAGATTAAAAAATAGTTCCCTACATTTCAATCTTGAGGACAAGATTTGCTGTTAAGGGGGAGGAATTGTAATGAAGTAAGAAGCTAAGAAGTGCAGAAGGAGAGAAGGCGTGAAGTAAAACTAAAGGGAGGCGTGGCTAGGTAGGAGGTTGTAAAGAGAAGACGTGGTCTGAAGAAGTCAATCATCAAGCAGTGCACAAGAAAAACAAAGGTGTGAAAGCAAGAAAGGAGAAGGCTCAAGGGGAGCAAAAGGCGCGAGCAGGGAAGCACGCATTTTCTGGGATCATGCTGTTCTTGCTGATAGTTGGGACCAGTCGATCCAGAAGATTTCCTCTCACGTGACAACCGCTTCATTAGCAAGTGGGTGGAGTTGGTTAGAATAGCTTTCTATAAATGATATGATCATGTAATTCTTTAGGATTCATTCAGTTAAAATCTTTGTTATTGTAATCAGAAAGGAGAATATCCCTTCTGTTAACTTTTTCCCCAAGTTCTTCCTGTCTTCTTCTTTCCTCTTCTTCCTTTTCCCGCCAATTCCTTTTCTGTAACCAATTTGAAGCTTATCAATAAAAATGGAGGTGTTTATTGAATTCTATTCAGCTTGAGTATAGATTATTCTTTTCTGTCAATCCAATACTTCTATTCCTGCAACATTTCTGGTTCTGTACCACAACAGTGGTATCAGAGCTCGATTTCGAGCCATAGGGATGACAAAAAACCAGGATGAAATGTTGAGAAGAGACGTAGTGGAGTTAGGGAGTGTGGTCAGGACTTTTACCAACAAAAATGAGGGAATGGAACAAGCCATCAGGACAATGGAGTTCAGACAGGATGCTACTGAAAAACTACTAGAAGGATTGGATCAAAAGTATGAGGGGATGATGAACATGATGGCTCAATTGATGGCCAAGGTCATTGACCGTGAGAAGGAACTAGAAGGAAGTAGCAGCTCAAAAGGAGAAGCTAGACCAAACGAATCCAGGATGGAATCACAGAAGGAAGCAGTCAGTAAGAGAGAGGCCAAAACCAGTGACTGGCTGCCTAAAATGGATCTGCCAATTTTTGATGGTGATAATCCAAGGGAGTGGATCAGGAAGGCTAACAAATACTTCAAAATACAAGAAATAGAGGGGGACATGAAGGCTGAGGTGGCTGAACTCTATTTCAGAGACAGAGCTGACATCTGGTTCCATGGAGTCTTCCATCGGAGGGAGACCATTCCTTGGTCAGAATTATCTACGGCTCTGTGTATCAGGTTCAGAGAAGGGAGTCCAGAGGAGGCCATTGAAGAATTCAACAAGCTGGTGCAGTCTAGATCCGTGGCTGAATACCTTGAAAAATTTGACATGCTCAAAGCCCTGGTAATGCCATCTTTACCCCACTTATCTGATTCATATTACAAAGCATGCTTTATGAGTGGACTAAAGGAGGAGGTAGTTAATATGGTTAAGATGTCCAAACCTGAAACCTTGACTGTTGCTATTGAAATGTCAAAACTCCAAGAAAAGAACCTCAAGGCTATCCAGAAAATGCAGAAACCTGTCAGTACTAGTTTCAGTAACCAAAGTGCTCCCAGTAAAATAACACCACACCTCAGATGGAACCAAAACCACCCCAAACACACCAACAAATTCCATGACCAGAATACAACCAATCGGAACCAGTTCAAAAGAATATCCCCCACAGAATTTAACCTGAGGAGAGAAAAGGGGCTATGTTATAAATGTACGGAACCTTATACCTTGGGCCACGTATGCAAACAATCACATGTGCATTTCTTGTTAGCTGAGGAGGCTGAGATTATAGAGAAAGAAGTTTATTGTGATTGGATTAATGGGGAACTAGCAGATGAACACATAAAGGTGTCTATCCATGCCTTGGCTGGAGGGACAAGTCCCAAAACTATAAAATTGAAGGGACTGGTTTAGGGGAGACAGGTCACTGCACTAATAGACAGTGGCAGTACCCACTGTTTCTTGGATGAGCAACTGGCAAGAGAGTTAAAACTGCGTACTTAGGGATCAAACTTGGTAGTCAATGTGGCCAATGGAGAAAAGGTTGATTCCAAGGGACTAGATAAGCCTCTGCAGTGGGAAATGCAGGGTCATCAATTCCAACATACCTTTAATACTCAAAGGTTGGGAGGTTGTGACATGATCCTTCGGGTGGATTGGTTGGCCAATCACAGTCCTATTGAGTTCAATTTCAGGTAACTCAATATGAAAAACCACCAGGGAAAACAAGAAGTAGTACTGATGGGGAGGATATCAACACCACATTAAGGGGGCTCAAGGGAGGTAAGTTGGCAAAGTGGCTGAGGAAGCAGGCCTATGGGGTGGTGGCCCAGTTGGTGGCAATAGAAGAAGAAGAAAATCCAGGACAGTTACCTGCTAAAATCAGGCAAGTACTAGATCAATACAAGGATGTCTTTGAGGAGCCTAAGGGAATGCCCCCAACCAGGGGCCATGAACATCAGATTGTCCTCAAGGAGGGTGCCAATCCTTTTCAAGTGAGGCCATACAGGTGCCCCTATGTACAGAAGACAAAGATTGAAAGATTGGTAAGAGAAATGCTGGAACTAGGCATCATACAGCCTAGCAGTAGCCCTTTTGCCTCACCAGTACTGCTAGTCAAGAAGAAAGATGGGTCATGGAGATTCTGTGTGGACTACAGGCAACTGAATGAGCTAACCGTAAAGAACAAGTTCCCCATGCCTCTGATGGAAGAATTAATAGATGAATTGCATGGAGCCAGGTACTTCACTAAAATTGACTTGAGAGCAAGTTACTTTCTAATCAGAGTCAAAGTGGAGGACATTTCAAAGACAGCCTTCAGAAGTCACCAAGGGCTCTATGAGTTCAAGGTTATGCCATTAGGCTTAACCAATGCACCAACAACCTTTCAGAGCTTGATGAACCAGGTCTTCCAAGAACAAATGAGGAAGCATGTGCTGGTGTTCTTCGATGACATCCTGATCTACAGCCCAACACTAGAGGAGCATGTGAAACATGTAAAGGAGGTAATGAGTATTCTGAGGCAGTACCAGTTGTATGCCAAAATGAGCAAATGTTCTTTTGCTCAGCTGCAGGTGGAGTACTTGGGACACATAATATCAGCAGAAGGAGTTCAGGCTGACCCCAAGAAGATAGAATGCATGGAAAACTGGCCCAACCCAACTAATATCAAGCAACTGAGGGGATTTCTGGGGTTGACAGATTACTACAGAAGATTTGCCAAAGGATATGGAGCCATAGCAAGGCCTTTGACTGACCTGCTGAAGAAGGACAATTTCCACTGGAGTGAGGACTTAGAACAGGCTTTCCAGAAGCTGAAGAGAGCCATGTGCAGCACCCCTGTTTTAGCAGTACCTGACTTCACCCAGCCATTCATTATTGAGACAGATGCATGTTACACTGGCATAGGGGCTGTACTCATACGGAACAGGAGACCTATTTCCTACCTCAGTTAGGCTCTGGGACTGAAGAACATGGGGCTATCAATCTATGAGAAAGAATTGCTAGCATTAGTGACTGCTGTAACCAAATGGAGGCATTACTTGGAAGGACATCATTTTATCATACACACTGACCATCAGAGTTTAAAGTACCTACTGGATCAGAGGATCACTACCCAACTCCAGCAGAATTGGCTCACTAAGTTGCTAGGACTAAGCTATGAGATCCATTACAAAAAAAGGAAGGATAATCTGGCTGCAGATGCACTTTCTAGACAGGGCAGAGAAGAAGTGGGAGAGTGCACAGCCATTTCCTGTGCAGTGCCTATTTGGATCAAAGAGGTAATGTAGAGTTATAAAGAGGATGAGTGGGCTCAGAAGACCATATCCCTGGTGCTTCTAACCCCCACACTAGCACCAGACTACTCCTGTGGCGACCCCACTTCCCCCTAAGGCGAACCAAAGGGTTGGCGGGCCGTCTGCCCAGCTCTCGCCAGGACTCACGCAAGCATTCTAACCCAAAACCTTCCGACGATTAACCTAAGCTATTACAATAATGATTCTTCCGAAACAAAACAATTTCTATCACCACATTAACTTCAGAGATAACAGCATATAACTTAGCCAATCGACGGTTCTTAAATACTTCCAGCGACGCTCGCAATAGATAGGGACATACTATACTAATACAAACATACAAATTGAGTATTAGAATTAGAGATTACACTTTTCCAGCTTCAAGTGGCAATCCAAAATGAAAAGTACAATGCTTAGCTTAGAATCCGTTACAAACCGAAAATTACAATCAAATTGTTCAAGTACAACCATAAGAAATATAAGCTGCTCAAATACTTTCAAGCTTCCCATCCTGTAAGGAAAACAAATAAACATGGGGTGAGCTAAAGCTCAGTGGTGCCCCAAAACATGCAGTCACGTAATTCAAACAGCAAGTAATAACTTAAACAGGTTAAACAATTAGGAAAGCGTGTAACAACACAAGGTAGGATACAGGGGCTCTCAGGAGCCATTTTCCTCGCTTGAGCACCGTTTATCGTAGTTGACCCTCCGTCAACTTTCACTACCTATAATCCATGTAGATCCACTCATTTTAATCCTAACCCGTCACCATTCATACCCCTGTCCCGGGCCCGAACGTCGACTAAGGACGCAGTATACTCGAGATATACTCGTAGATAATTGGTCGAGGGATTCACCCAACGACGTTTTTGTAGTTAGATTCAAGTGCCGAGGGATTCACCCAACGACGTAACTACTTTTAGATTCAAGGATTATTGTAGTTAGATTCAAGTGCCGAGGGATTCACCCAACGACGTAACTACTTTTAGATTCAAGGATTTACGAGAAAAATGATTCACGCAAGTCACCACTCGAACGGCTAATGCGATAAAGTACACACTGCTCACTTCGATGGATCAAAAACTCATTTTGCAATTTATCACATATCGAGTCAAGAAAGCACTTAATTCAAGTAGGAAAAGAACAGGCAGGGACACTCACCAAGAGTGGAGTTCAGATATCAGGTTGGGAATCAAATTCCGCGTCCTCGCGATATCCTAAAAACCAAATTTTTGAAACCATAAGTTTCTATTCAGTTTTTAAACTTATTCGTATAAGAATTTATTTAATATAATACTAGTTTACTTTCTCAAGGGATTTCAAAAATCTAATTAGATTGAAGCTTGACAAAGGTAGTAGAAATATTCCTTATTTTTCCTTAGACAAAGGTAACTAGTATTACTTACTAGAAACAAGTCGGCAAACTTCTCAAAATCATAGTTAGGAGGTTACTTTGAATATTTCCCTAAAGTTACGGCTTTTGCAAAAATTATCCTTAAAAACTATTTTTCCTAGAATAGGGTTTCTTGTCGAGCAAGTCTCCCAGGCTTTTCACTAAAATTGGTAAAGCTCGTATTTTGGAACTTTTCCTATAGTTAACAATCCAAGTGCAAAGCTTAGGGAAAGAAGAGGAATTGAGATAAGACCGAAAGTTTCCAAAAGTTATAGAACTTATTTACGGTAGTTGTCGAGGCTAGTTTGAGCTAAAGGAAATTATCGAGTTGGAAAGTTTTAGGCAAAAACACTAGGTATAGAGTTTTATAGAATGATACTAGCTGGAAAATATTTTTGGTTAATTTTGAACGCAGCTACTCGAGTTCGCAAGGTCGATACAATTTCCCCCCCGCTCCGATTCCGTTTCGAAATCATAATATGAATCAAAATATGGCAAAAATCACATAGCAAATTACTAGGGCTTCGTCAATCATTAGCCCTAGCTTTCAACAATTACATTTCTGAATAAAATAAAATGGTCAACCAAGGCTTCATCAATCATTAGCACTTGGTTTCAGCTAACCCAACATAAGCAAATAAAATAAAAGTGGAGTCCCAAGACATTCCAGCAATTAACTTCCATCATCCAATAATACTTTATAAAATCATTTCAATGGCTAAGGGCTTCGTCAATCATTAGCCCTTAGCACCCTACCAGTAATTCTTGTGACAACCAAGCTTAACATTTCAAATGTTTAAATCTACTAACTGTCGCGCCCCACTTTTTAATGTGTGTGGTGTGAGTGTGTGTGAGAGTGAGTTGTGTGTATGATATGCATATGAACGTGTGCGAAATGAAAAGTAAAAGGCCATGGGACTTAAGAATGCGACGATTTGGCCAAACAAAGTTCAAAAAAGGGTTTTTAATGAAAATGGAGTCGCCACTTGGTATAGAGTTAGGGTGTACCAAGTCACCCAAAAATGATTTTTATTTTTGAATGAAAAAAGTAAATAAACCCTTTTAGAGAACTTTTGGGTCTACGTAACCAAAAAGAGGGATCGGGGGTCACATTTGATAAGGGAGAAGGCAAAGGCAAGGCCTAAGGCACTCCCTCACCCTAGCCAAGGCTAGTTGCGTGACTTAACCCAACTTTTCCTAATTTTCTACCCAAGGTATGTATCGCGTGTTGGATATGTCTATATGAATGCAAAAACCTAGACCTAGGGGGACATGGGGGAAATTTCTCTTCAAAGGTTGAGTGGTGCCAATCACATTAATTGTGAAGCCCAATAATGATCCTTTGGAGAGGTCACACATAATCCTAAATGACGTAAAAATGAGTGGAATGCATGCCATGTGAAAATGTGAGTTTGTGTGGAGTGAGAAAAATGATAAAAATAATAGGATGTAAGTGGAGGTGTGCAAATGTCTTTACAAGGTAAGGTGAGTAAAGAATGATAATGCGAAAATAACATAAAGTGCATGTGTGCGAGTGATATGGTGTGAGTAGTTAAGTGAAAACGTCCAAAAGTAGTGTGAAGTGAGAATATAGAAAAAGAGATAGAATATAAAGTAAGTGTATGCATGAATCCTATAGGAATCCATCAAGACGGGAACGGGGAGTCCTAACTTTGTGACTTTAATCTTCCCTTTGATTAGAAGGGGTAACTAGCGTGCTAAGGCTATTTGTGGAGCCACACTCGCTCGTTTCCCTTGTCGAAAGGGACTCTTCAAGCAAATGTACCCTATAACTAGCATGAGGTGCAAAATCTTAAAATGAGGGAAAAAGGGGTTCGAGGAGCATGCCAAATGAAAAACTAAGAAAAATGCATGAAATGTAGTGAACATGCAAATATGCACTAACGAAAGGGGGACGACCTATTGGGTCTAGCGTTGGACTAGCCCTTTCTAAGAATTTCCTACTAGCATTGGACTAGTGGAAAACGGAACAATGAACCACAACTAGCGTTGGACTAGTGTGGTGACGGGAAAGGGGGCCACAACTAGCATTGGACTAGTGTGGTGACGTCCATTCATCCATCACATTCATTCATGACTATAAAAAGCGAGTAGACATGCGAATCACTTATAAACACGTAACACATAGCACTTAGCATGCTCGACTAGATGCAAGAGCCTAATAAAGCACTTAACACATAACACATAGGCATGCAACCAAGCTAATGAATCTATTACATTTGCTAACTAAAACAAAAGGGGAAGGGGAAAATGGACCAAATTGCTCGCCAAGCCCTATCTATTACAAGCCAAGAGGTGTACACATACCCCATAATAAATAACTTAAATAAAAGTAAATGTAAATGAAATAAAGGCAAGGAATTAAGGAAAGGCAAGGAAAGCGAAATAGACATGCATATTCACATAACACGTAGGAGCACGTAGGAACAATAACTCAAGAATATAGAAGTTACCTCCCTTGCAATGGAAATCGAGTAAATGAGATATTAGCTTCAAAACAATAAAAAAGGTCAAGGTACCAATTTATTTAAGAAAGATTAAAAGAAATGTGCAAAACAAAACTCACTTGATCGTAAAGTCCCTAAAGTCATGACTTAAGCGCAGTTGAAACAAAGCATGGTAGTTAATTGAAGCAAACAAGCAATGAAGTTGCACAAATTAAAATTATCAAGGACCAATTTGATGAAATTCTTTAATTGATTGGGTCCTAGTGAAACAATGGGAGACTTGGGAAGTCAAGATGCAATTTTTTGAAAGCTTTCCATGCAAACTCATGCAAATTAACGTGAGATGGTCTGCAACAAGAAAACATTTCTGCAATCAAGAATATCGACGTAACTTGCATTTTCACAAGCCGATATCAACTTTAACGCCAAATTTGATCAAAAACCATTCAATCAAAACATCTAGAAACCTTATCTTAGCAACATGCAACACAATTTCAACATCCAACAATGCCAAACATAGAAAGAAAATCACTTAAATGCTTGGAGAGAAAAAAAAAAAACAAGACAGCAAACATGCAGTAACTTGATTGTTTACTTTCCAGCAAATGACCGAATAGGATTCAAGTGTTTTAAACTCCAAACAAGCAAACTCAAACTTTCCTAACCTAACATCCGAACTCTAAACTAAACAAACAAATATTCAACATTTAAACATGCTAAAAACTAGCAAGAGATCATGAAAGTGCTGGGAAACTTATTCACCAAGGAGCATGCAAATCTGGAACAAGCAAATAAGATCAACGATATTCATTTTTGTTGTTAGCACAGCAATTTATTCACAAAACTCAACCTATTCTAATGAGGTAGATGAATGACTCTAGGCCACAAACCAAAGACATGTAGCTTCAACTTGAATTGAATTAAACCCCAATAAATTGGGTTGGTCATAACAAAACTCCAGATTTCTGGCATATTATTATTTCTTCCATTTCAACACTCACCCATTACTAAACACTAAAATCCAAAGTAAAGAAAATGTGAAAGGCTATACACATGCAGGACAAGAATCAACTAAACATGTGACGGATGACAAATACTACACAGAAATTTAAAAACACCAGGTCCGTCAAACTTGCTGCAAGAAGTCGCGAGAATTCAAGCATGTTGCAGCGACTCTCGGTCTAACTCTAAAGGCCCTAATAGACTCAACTATCATGAAGGATCTAGGGACAAAGGCCAGAGGCCATACTCTTCAAGAAAATCATCAAAAGTCAGCCACAACTCATAAACGTACGAACCAGTGACAATTAGAACCAAGGAAAGTCATGAAAAACACACTGGAACAGAAAAAAGGCAATGGTATCATCAGAAACCAGTAATGGTATCATCAAAACCCAAAAGAAAGTTCCAACTCCACCATCAACATCCAAGATAAGCAAAAGAAAACAGAGAAAGGAAGCATCTTTACCAGCAAAAATGCAAGGAAAGCTGCGATTTTTACCTTGATGTACGGTACCTTCTAACAGATGAATGGAACAGAAGAACTTCGTTTGAGCAGACCCAGAACGCAGCCAAAACCACGATTTCCCTTCTTCCTTGCCTTGTGTTTCTTCTCTTTCCAAATTTTTCTCTCTGTTTTCGGTAAGTTTTTCCCTTTCACTCTTGCTCTGTTTTTCCTTTCTCGCCGCTAATCGCTTGCCCACTCTCGGTCTCAACCTTCTCAAACCTGAGTTTTCCTAGCTTTTTTTGGTTGTCACTCGATGCCCCCTTTCTCTCTTTCTCTCCCCGTTTCTTTTTTCAATCCAACCCTTCCTTCTTTTCTCTCAACCTGCCCCGCCTCCTCTCCTCTGGTTTTTTCTTTTTGTTTGCAGCCGTCAGCTTGCTCTCCAAAAACCTCTCTCTCTGCGGCTGTTTCTTGTTCTATTTATATGAAGCACTCAACCCTAAAACCTTAGCAAACTCTGCTAATATTGCAGCCCAAGGGCTGCCCGAGCCCTTCTTTGCAAGCTGTGAAAAATGCAGCTTGCATGTCGCGTAATCTCTTTTTTTCTTTTTTCTTTTTTTAAAAAAAAAAAGTAATTTAACAAAATGGTAATAAAATTAAATGAAAACCCACAATTTAATTAACATTGGATAAAAATGAATAAACTAGAAATAATAAACAGCAAAATGGCAATTTTTCATTTTTCCTTTCATTTTTTCATTATTTTTCATTATTCATCATTTTTCTCTTTTTCCCCTTTTTTAATGCCAAAATGTCTAAAAATGAGATTAGTAAAACCAAACTAAAATAAATATTAATAAAACTAATAATGAAAAATAAAGTCAAAAATTTGGTGTCTACAGTTTGCCCCTCTTTGTCTGAGTTTTGGAAAAACTTGAGACAAAGAAGTAGACACCAAATACTTACCTGTGTTATTCGACTGTGAACGACTCGAACGATGGGGACTGACCCATTTTGACGAGATTGACTAGGACGAGAAATTTATAATGGACTGATCTGAACAAGAAATTAAAAGACGGGACTGACACCAACATGAATTTAAAATCGGGACTGACCCGAAGGGACTGACCCCAACATGAATTTAAAATCGGGACTGACCCGAGGGGACTGACCCCAACATGAATTTAAATTTGGGACTGACCCGAGGGGACTGACCCCAACATGAATTTTAAAATCGCAACATGAATTTTAAAATCGGGACTGACCCGAGTAGAATTTAAAATCATGGGACTGACCCGAATAAAATTTAAAATCATGGGACTGACCCGAACAAGAGATCTGAATTCATGGGACTGACCCGAATAAAATTTTAATCATGGGACTGACCCGAATAAGCTCTAGTCATAGAATGCACGCTAGTGGGACTGACCCACGGCTAGCGGCTGTGAAAGAAATGCACACTGGCGGGACTAACCTCACGCTCCAGTGGCTGTGAAAATGAAATGCTCACTGGCGGGACTAACCTCATGCTCCAGTGGCTGTGAAAATGAAACGCACACTGGCGGGACTAACCTCTGCTCCAATGGCTGTGAATGAAATGCACACTGGCGGGACTAACCTCTGCTCCAGTGGCTATGTAAATGAAATGCACACTGGGACGGACTGACCTCTGCTCCAGTGGCTGTGGAAATGAAATGCACACTGGCGGGACTAACCTCTGCTCCAGTGGCGATGTAAATGAAATGCACACTGGCGGGACTAACCTCTGCTCCAGTGGCTGAAAATGAAATGCACACTGGCGGGACTAACCTCTGCTCCAGTGACTGAAGATGAAATGCACACTGGAGGGACTAACCTCTGCTCCAGTGGCGACGTAAATGAAATGCACACTGGCGGGACTAACCTCTGCTCCAGTGGCGATGTAAATGAAATGCACACTGGCGGGACTAACCACTGCTCCAGTGGCGATGTAAATGAAATGCACACTGGCGGGACTAACCGCTGCTCCAGTGGCGATGTAGATGAAATGCACACTGGCGGGACTAACCTCTGCTCCAGTGGCTGTAAATGAAATGCACACTGGCGGGTCTAACCTCTGCTCCAGTGGCTGTAAAGGAAATGCTTACTGGCGGGACTGACCCATGCTCCAATAGCGATGTAAACGGTCAGCGGGATAAAACCCAGTTCTGCCGAGGTTGGCGGGATAAAACCCAGCTCCAACGTGATAAACGGTCAGCGGGATAGAACCCAGTTCTGCCGAGGTTGGCGGGATAAAACCCAGCTCCAACGTGATCTTTGTGAAGTCGGCGACATGAAGTCCAGACCCAACGGGATCTTGTGAAGTTGGCGGCACGAAGTCCAGGCCCAACGTGATCTTGTGAAGTTGGCGGCACGAAATCCAGGCCCAACGTGATGTTGTGAACAAGAAATTGAATTTGATTTGCCAAGAAACAAGAAATTAAACTTTGATTTTTTGATTTTTGACCTTTCTGATTTTTCCCTTTCTTTCGGATTTTTCCGAGAGAATTTTTTTTTCAACATAATTTGCCCCAGTATCGGGTCCATTTTTCCTCCTTCTTCTTGCTTCTCTTTGCAGTATCGGCCTTCCGCCTCACTGGATGCTTTTCATCATTTTGAATCATGAATACCTGCACAGGGGGGCTTAACAAAGCATGACATGCACTTAAATTCCATGAAAAGAGCTGCGGGATTGATTCGAAAAAATGTTATTATTTGATTTTTGGACAAAAATCTCAAATGTATTACAAAAAATTTGCCCCAGCGTGGGCTTATTTCATGAAATCTTACAAATAAAATTTTTGCCCCAGTGTGGGCTCCCTTGATTGCAAAAATTTGTTCAGATGATTTCCCATTTATTTGAACAAAGAAAAACCGCACTTTCTAAAATTTAGAAAAGAATGCACATATACAACATTGTGAAGAAACTTTAAACGTCAAGTTTGCACTCATGCAGAAATTTCATGATGAATTCCTTAGAATAACACCAAATTCAAGAAGATTTCTTCCTCACTTTTAGCATCGGTGCTTAGGATAACAGGTCACCACTTTCTGGTTGGCCTATCTTTCAAGACTAATCCAATGGGCGTTATTTCTGACTTGGAAGTGACTAAAGGAAATGGGAGGCCAAGACTTGTCTTATTTTGTGCCCCAATTGTATGTACTCTATTCAATATCACATCTTAGTGAAAGCAAAGAGTTTGTCACCCTTATTTCTTAAGAAAACTTAGTCAATGTATAAGCTTTATAGGCTTGCAACAACATGGGTAGAAGCGATAGCTAAACCTGTGAAAATTGGTTATACTCCCATGATCACAAATGATTGATGAATTTCTTATGAGCATAATACTCACTTTGGGTTGTCATGAAGGAATAAGTCAACGATGGACTTTGTTAGCTTGTAATGTAGCTTGAAAACGATAGTTAAAGAATAAAACTTTCAAGGACATTGCACCGAAGATCGCATTTTTCTCAAAATTGCCCCTACGTTGGAACTCAAAGATCTCAGACTTTGATTGCATTTTTCTTATCATTCACCAGGGACTTCAGCGTCGAATTTTTCTGCATTTTCTTGCATTTACTCTTCTTGCTTTGCTTTTTGTCTCTTTCCCCCTTTCCCTCAACTTGGCGGGTTTTCACATGGTGAGTAGCGTCAAACCCATACTCAGGCAATTCAGAAATACAGCTAAAACTTTCGGCATCAGAAATTTTCTTGACAGGGCCATTGCAAAGAATAGAAGTCAGGACTTTCGGCTTTTGTAATGGGGTCAGGTGGAGTGCTTAGAAAAGTTAAGGCTTGAAAGCGGATTTCAAAAGCGGTTTGAAAAATCTGAGATCGCATTGTTGCGTCAACCCTATTTTAGGGTTAAACCAAAATTTGCCCCAGTTTATGCTCACTTGAGGCTTCTTTCTTGCATGTTTTTTCTATTGAGCTTTCGCACGTTTCATTCTTTGAAATTTTCCCCAGTTTATTTTCTTGAACTGGTTCTCTTATTCTTCTTTTGTTTTGATTTTGTGCTTTTCACTTGTTTCACTTCGTTAAAAATATTTTTTTCTTTTTTCAACTCAACTTGCACCCAGTATGGTTTGCGAATCTCAGGGGTGCCAAATGAAGTATTTATTCTGAAGCTCAAAAGCATAACTAGGGATAGAATGCTTGATTGGAAAAGAAGATGGCCTGACTTGTATTCCGTTCCTTACAATAACCCTGAAATGAAACTTTCATTAACGGGAAATTTTTTGCATGTATCTGAATTAACTGATTGAGGAAGACCCTTGTTCATCCATATGTGTGAAACATAGGCGATCCACGCGGACAAAACTCTTCCTTTTCTTTTTTCAAAATTGGAACCCAAGTGGAATCAAATTTCCCCAACTTGCGGTTCTCTTTCCCCTTTTTCTTTTCCCTTTTTTCAAAATTCCCCAATCTCCTTCCCCAATGTGGGGTGCGATCATATGTGCACTCGAAAAAGAACCACCAATTTTTGCTCAAATAGGGATGCAAGGGATAAATGGTGTTTAGGTTGTAGAAACGATGGCCAAGGTATCATTCTTACACCTCATGACAACCAAAGTAACGAAATGGTCATTGAGAATCTATTCCCCTTTCGATATTTGAAAATCTTCCAATGTAGGGCATTGATCATTAAGGCTCTTATTTGAAACGAAAATTTTCTTGTAAAGGCTCAAATGGGAGAGCGAATGATAAAATCTGTATAAATAGAGAAATGAACGCTTGAAGTATCATTCCAAATTTTCCAAACAAATAAGAATAATGCACATTTTTGCTTTCACTTAGATGTGGATTGAACTGGATTAGACACAGTGAACATTTTCAAGCAAAAGTTGCTCCAATTTATCAATCAATGTGACTGACTTTATTTTGGGATTAAGTGAAAGAGAAAGGTATCTCATGGGCCTTCTGAGTGACCTCTTTTAATTTTTGAACACTCTTATTGTGTAGCTCGGATCAGCAATCTAGTGTACACGAGGATTTTAAAAAAGTGTACACTTGTGAAACTCAGGCTAGAGGTTGAAAAAACCTCAATTTGGTCTTATTTCTCAAAATTCATCATGAACTCTCCAATGAGTAAGAATAAAGAATGAAATGTTTATAAATATACACAAAACAATAATTGTCCAAAAAATTTTATTGCTGAAAAAATTTGAAACAAAATTTCCCGTTCAATTATGATACAAATGAGAAGAGAGAAACTTGTAAAGAGCTCCACATATATACACTTTTTGTCTCCTTTTCTTTTGGAACAAAATGTATTAACAAATCAAATATACAAAATTTTCCTTTGGAAAACAATTACAACATCTCTCAGAGGCTTTAGCGTAGAGCTTCCGGATAAATCATTTATGTTTTCATTGTAGGATCTGCCCAAGAATCAAATAACACTTGCAGTTTTGACACTTTATTAGATCGGAAGTGCCATCCGATATAGAAAAATATTTTCCCTTTATTGAAGTATTTTTATGAATGCAGGGAAGGGGGAAAACAAAAGAAAAATACCCTGAATTAGCAAGCAAGATTATAAAATCGGTATGCATGTCCTATGGGGGAACCCTTTTTATGCCAAGGGTAGGCCTATCATGAAAATGCAATCCTCTAGGGTAGGCACTATACAATACCTGATGGATCCAATCAGCTTATGGAGTGAAAAATAATTTGAAAAATTTGGCCCATTGGAATGAGAAGAGACGTTTGTCAAAATGAGGACCTCGTCCGAAGGGATTGATCACTTGCAAAAACGCACAGGTTTGACCTTGACGAACTTCCTATCGAAGAGATTGGAATTCATTGACCAAATTTTTTCAGTGAAGCACAGGTCAAAACCCCAACTGATCAAATGTCTGGATGCAATGAATGGTTTTCTCAAAATCGACTAGGTTTCTCAATTTGAAATTTGACACTGAAACCCTGATTGGTCAAACGGGTTGAATGAAATTGGCCATTTATTTAAAATCGACCAGATTACCCTAAAAAAGGGAAACTAGTCAAATGAATTGAGTGGAATTTAATTTTATCCAAAATTAATCCGATCACCCTAAAAAGGGTAAATTGATCAAATAGATTGAACGAAACTTGATTTATTCAAAATCGTCTCGGTTGCCCTAAAAATGGGTAAATTGGCCAAATGAATGAAATTGAATTAGTGATTTATTCAAAAATCGGCGGAATGACCCTAAAAAGGGTAAATTGGTCAAATGAATTGATGATTTATTTAAGATCGACCAGGTGACCCTAAAAAGGGTAAATTGGTCAAATGAATTGAACGATTTATTCAAATCGACCGGAATGACCCTAAAAAGGGTAAATTGGTCAAAATGAATTTGACGATTTATTCAAAATCGACCAGTGACCCTTAAAAGGGTAAAATTGATCAAATGAATTGACGATTATTTAAGATCGACCAGTGACCCTAAAAAGGGTAATTGGTCAAATTGAATTGTACGATTTATTCAAAAATCGGCGGAATGACCCTAAAAAGGGTAAATTGGTCAAATGAATTGACGATTTATTGAATGAATTGGCAAAATGGATTGGTTGAATTGTCCGGCCATTGGTTATTTCAAAATTATTGAGGTGAATTAGTCTATGACCTTCTAAAAATCAAATTTTGGCCTCAATTTATTTATCGTCTCAATAGGAGGAATCATTTGTAAATTTCTTCAAATTAATGTCCTTTACGCAAGGGATTTTTACCAATTTTTGATAAAATGGCCAAAAAGTGATTATTAGATGCTCATATTCCAAAGATCACTCTTATGAAGACGATCGGATCCTACCTTACCTTGTGCACTACCCCTTTGGATGGTACAAAATGTAAACGTGCAAGTCTCTTTGGATTAAGTATCCGAGACACAAGGTGGTTTATTCCTAACACGGGATCCCCTAAATGGCATTCCCTTTCTAGGGTTATGCATGATGCCATTTTTATCAAAGCAGGGAAAAATGCAATTCGAAATGAAACGTGGCCTAAGGAACCCTTTATCTGCCAGGGTAAGCCTAAAATGACATGGCATTATTAATTTATGAATGAAATATACCGAAATTTCTAAACGTGCAATAACCTATCTATAAGGGTAGGTCCTAAAAGAGGATCGTGCCAGACCTCTTATTTCCAAACGTTTGTGAATGCAAAAGACAAGAGACAAGGAAAGTTAGTTCAACACATAATCACATAACACGTTGGACAATTTAGATAAGAGCAACAAAGATATACAAGGAAAAGGGGTGGGATCCCTCCCCTCGTGAATGGTGTCCCTAATAGGGTAAGGTCGACTCTACCCTAGGCAATTCTAATATGGATGCATGAGGCTGGGGTTCGCTAATGCATCTAGACTCAATAAGCTCAGGTCCCCGAGCCTTCAGACTTAGAAACCAAGGGTCATCAATCCCAAGGTTCTTTGTCGGTGGCTCGAGCGATTCCCCAAACACCGCTACGCACACATCGTGTCGCGGCTACGTGTTTGAGTGAATCTATCAAAATCCTCAACCTTCAACTAAAAGCTAAAAGTTATCAACCCATAGCTTAAAGCGGAAGATTGAGTGACCCATCGAATCATGCTACACACACATCGTGTCATGATCACATGTCCAAATGGGTCACCTAATCCTAGTAGGGTGGAGTGGCGTGACAAGCCACTAAAAGAAAAATAAAAGAGGGATAAATAATAAAGCGAATGCACGTATGCTAGTGCTCGTTTGGAGGGGAGGGATCGAGAACCAACGCGAGGCTCTAAGGTGATGTCCCCCACCCAAATGCAATGCAAGCGCGAGATAAACATACATCCAATCAACCAATCATACATTCGTGAGCGAGGGAGTAGTTTGAGATGTGTGAAATGCAAAATCCTAAAAAAGGAAAAATGCAACCCTAAAACACCCAAATGTGATATATGAAAAGGTTAAAAGAAGAAAAAGGTTGATTAAATCAAATTTGCTCGGACTCTCAAATGTCCCCAGTGGAGTCGCCAACTGTCGCGCCCCATTTTTTGATAAATAAATAAATGGTTTGAAAAAATGTATTTTTTGATTCAATTTGTGGTTGGAAAATGAATTTTGATTTAAAAGAAAAGTGGGCCTCAATGGGGTTTTGAGAATGCGACGATTTGACCCAAAATTATAGTTTAAAAAGGGTTTTTTGAAATAAAAATCGGAGTCGCCACTTGGTAATGAGTTAAGGTGTACCAAGTCACCTAAAAATGAATTTTAAAGAAAAATAGGAAAAAGTAGTAAGAAACCCCTTTTAAACGACTCCTAGTCCACGTAAACCAAAGAAAAAGGTTCGGGAGTCACATTTGACAAAGGGGAAGGCAAGGATAAAATCCAAGGCACCCCTTCGACCTAGTCAAGGCTAGTTGCATGATTTAATCAAAGATTTTCTTGTTTTAACCAAAGAATTTATTACATTTGGATGCACTACATGAATGCAAACCCTAGACCTAGGGATATTGGGGGAAATTTTTCTTCAAAGGTTGAGGGGTGCCAATCACATTAATTGTGAAGCCCAATAACGATCTTTTGAAGAAGTCACGAATAATGCGAGTGGGATGCAAATGAATGGAATGCATGTATGCAATGTGAGGACATGAGTTTGAAAAAAGTAATAAAAAACAATAAATATGTAAATGAAAATGTGCACGTGAGTGGGCAAGGTACGGTATGTGAAATGATAATATGAAGTGCATGTGTGCAAGTGATGATAAAAGTGTTCGTGTGCAAGTGAAGAAACATAAAGGTGCACGTGTGCAAAATGGGAGGAAAAAATGAAAGTGTGATGAGGGTAGAAAATGGTAGAGTGGATTTAAAAATGCATGAGCCTAGGGAATTCATGCATATTGGGTACGGGGACTCTTAACTTTGTGACTTGATTTTTCCTTTGATAGAGGGAATATAAGCGTGCTAAGGCTTAGAAAAAGCCACACTCGTCTATATCCCATATTTAAGGGGACTCTTCAGGCAAATGTACCCTAACTAGCATGAGATGCAAGACCTAAAGTGAGGGGAAAGGGGAATCGAGGAGCATGCCAAATGATAAAACTAAGGAAAAATGCATGATATGTAGTGAACAGGCAAATAATGCATTAATGAAAAACAAAGGAAAAAATCCTATTGGGTCTAGCGTTGGACTAGCCCTTTCTATGAATTCCGACTAGCGTTGGGCTAGCGGAAACGTACATTCATCCATCACATTCATTCATGGCTATGGAAAGCGAGTAGACATGCCAAACACTCATAAACACATAGCACATAACATTTAGCATGCTCGACTAGATGCAAGGCCCTAACAAAGCAAATTAACACGTAGCAACTAAGCATGCAAGACACATAAGACGATTAAAGCCCTAACTATTACATTTGCTAGCTAGGCACATGACTTCGATAGGTCTTCATTGAATGCTCCTCCAAGCCCTATCTATTACAAGCCAAGAGGTGTACACATACCCCATAATGAATAACTTAAATAAAAAGCAAAAGTAAATGAAATAAATGAAAGGAATTAAAGAAGGGCAAGGAAAGCGAAGTAGACATGCATATTCACATAACACGTAGGAGCACGTAGGAGAAATGAAAGTTAAGGAGATAGAGGTTACCTCCCTTGCAATTGGGCCCCAATGAAGTGAAATCACTTATTTATCCTCCAAAATAAAAGAAATGGTCAAGGTACCAATTTATTTGGGAAATTTAAAGAAAATAGGCAAACACAAGCTCATTGGTCATAAAGCCCCTAAAGTCATGAATTAAATGCAATTGAAACAACACATAGTAATTACTTAAAGCAAACAAGCAATGAAGTTGTAGAATTAAAATCGTCAAGGACCAAATTGAGGAAATTATTCAATTGTTGGTTCATAGTGAAACAAAGGAGGACTTGGAGGATCAAAGTGCAATACTCAGAATTTTTCCATGCATGCATACGTAGGAAACACAATTTTCTGCAATGAACATCTTTTGAAATTAGAACAACTGCTGGCTGCATTTCCATCTCCTAAACAAATTCTAAGCAGCTTTGACTAACCCTTTCATCTATCCCAACTTTGGATAAGCAACTAAACAAACCAGCTCCACCTCTAACAAGCAAAAAGAAATTGAAAAGAAATTATGCAAATACTTATGAAGCCTTTATGCAAGAAGGAAGAAGACTGCTGCAATCAAAACAAACTTGCTGCAATTTACGTTTCCAAATGCAGCTTTCCTAATCACAACTGAGATTATACATTTCAAAAAAACAAACCTACAACTTTAAGCTAAGCAAAACACATAACCACCACTATAAAAAGAAGCAAAAGACTTAGGACAAGATCATGCAAAAATTCTGGAAAATATACAAGGGTGGTTCAGCAATTGGTTGTTCATTTTGCAGCAAAGCATTGGAACATGATTCAAAGGTTTTAAGAACCCAAACATGCCAACTTAAAACAATCCTCACCCAGCCAATTCTTCTTTCCACATAAGATCAGACATCAAGTTGGATGGCCGAAATTTGGTGAACAATTTGCAGGAAAGAAAACAGCAAAGAGTAAGACCGGATGCAGCAGCCTTTACTTCTCTTATCTTAGTTCAAATGTGTTGGCATGCATATCTGGGAACATGAATTTTATGCAAAAGGAATCGGCAGCCAGCTTGCGGTATGATAAAGACTTAGATAAAACAGACCCAAAGGAAGAAACCCAACCAAAACAAAATTTTAGCCATTCCAGAAAAATCAGTCAACACATATCAGCGCAACAAGCTGAACATTTCTGAACTTGCTGCAGCAAATTTATATGCAAACAACCTCAGTAGAAACCATCCAAACTCAGGCAACAAGACCCTCAAACATTCT
Organism: Coffea eugenioides; assembly: GCF_003713205.1. Taxonomy (NCBI): domain Eukaryota; kingdom Viridiplantae; phylum Streptophyta; class Magnoliopsida; order Gentianales; family Rubiaceae; genus Coffea; species Coffea eugenioides. The sequence goes on along the minus strand of NW_020862882.1, from coordinate 4,317 downwards.
TCCAATTTTGCCAATGTGAAACTTTGGGATCTCAGCATGAAAAAATAGAACAGAGGACACGCATAACCTGGGAATCTTCTGCAGCCATTTCAACCAAAACTAAATCTACTCGTGCGAAGAAAGAGAGAAAGCTCAGACAAGCTTCACAATAGACAAATCCCACCGTAATGATCTCAGCCCATTTAAAATCACACAACCCTCATAACATTGTCTAATTCCCGAAGGTCTAACCATGGTGCCAATCACAGAAATGCAGAAAAGAAAGAAACTTGTGGTAAACAAAAGCTAGGTTCATCAAAAGTTGCTGCCTTTTAGCCAAATCATGCAATCATGCAATCATTGAACATCTACTTGCCCTAAAGCTTTAGAAAGCTTCAGTAACTACAGAAAAAGATGAACTAACAGATGCAAGACAGATGTGATGAACTCAAACCTTCATGAAGCTAAACTGGATTTACCTCAGGATTATCGCACTGTCCCTGGAATCGAGAGCCCACTAGATGCCCTTTGCGCTGATGAAGTGGCCTCTTCTGTCCTTGGTTCCTTCTCGCTTGATTTCTTTTTCACGTGGCTTCACTTTCCCTGACTTCCTGGTTCTCTCGGTCTCTCCTTCTTGCTCTCGGCTCACACCAAAACCTCTCTCCTTCAAAGATTCTAGCCGTCCCTTTCAATCTCTCTATCCCCTGCCCTTTGTCAAAACCCCAGCTCTCCCTCTTGTTTTCTTTTCCTTTGCTGTTATTTCACTCCCCCCCGACCCTCTTCTTTCTTGCTTCTCAGTCTTTTCTTCCTCCAGCAGCCGTCATCTCTTAATCCTCTCTCCCCTTCTCCCAGAAACTCTCTCCGCCTTTTTTTCTTTTTTGCGGCTACTCCTTCCTTTGCCTTTTATATCCAGCTCTCAACCTTCTAAACCCTCACCCCAATGGTGAGGATGAAAGGCCTGCTTGGTCTCAAAATCCAGCCCTCCAAAGTAGCTTCGTGGCTGTCCTTTGCACGCTGCAAAAAAATTGCAGCGTGCATGCCGCACCATTTTTTTTTTTTTTTTTTTTGAGAAATTTTATGCTTGAAACTTAAAAGCTAAAATAAAAACTAAAAAACTAACACTAATAATGAATACAAACTAAAACGACAAATAAAACTAAACTAAAAATTGGTATTATACAAAATATTATTCCATGTATAATTGTCTTCTTTTCTCCGTTGACATGCCCGCTTCTCTGGATAATGATCACAAGTAATCTCCAAAATATTCTATTCCAAGAATAATTTCCATTTTGGCCTCATTGGCCATAATCAAATGATTTGGATTATTCAGGAAAGGTATCCACTTTCCCACATGAAATCTATGCCATATGTGTACATGGACAAAATCCAACATTGGATCTCAATAAGTCTTTTCCTAATCAATAAATTTCATGAGTGGTTACACTCTTAACGAATTGGTTTTGAGATGAAAATTGAGGGTAACGTTATAATATTCGGTTTGTCTAATGGGGGCCAACGCTCGTTAAAATATATTTCAAGTGTTATATTTTTTAAAATATAAGATTAATTAGAAAAAGTAAATAAATATAAGGAAGGGTAGGCAGAATTAAATAGAAAAAGTATATAAATGCAAGAAAAGATAATAATTATTAGTATATATTTATGGTAGATTAGATGACTATTAAGTGGGTTAACGACACCTGTTAGAAAAACTCTGATATTTAAACTTGCAGACCCCAATCCAAAGTTCCATACACAACTTTGGTCCTCTTAATTGCCTCTTACAACTCCATGGGCTTTGAGCAAGTTCTGATTTCCCAACAAATCCGAATCACATATGATAAGGAGTGTTAAGGGAAAACATCCTCATGAATTTCTGTAGGAATCTTATATTAAGGAATAAAGTTCATGAACCACTTTCTTTTTATTGCCATTTGAGATGGAAGTTTAGGTTCATTACATACACGTGTGTGTGTGTGTGTGTTTAAATGCAATGGACACAATGATTGTGATGATAATACACAGTAAGTTACCTATAATTAAAATATACTCACGAGTGCACCCAAAAAAAAATCTATACATATATATATATATATATGTTTACACACACATGCATGCATGCATACATATATATATATATATATATATATATATATCAAAATTAGTAGGCGTGCAACAAGTTGAATCAATTTAATATTTATATCATTACTGGGGGGAGTACCTGCGCATTGCGCAGGCGTTTGGTGCCTGTGGTTAGAGATGATTTTTCATTGGATAAATAAGAATAGATTTTGGAAAGAAATAGTCATCAAATATGACAAAGCTAATAATAGTACATTTTAATTGCAACACACAATTGTACACTTTGTGTTTATCAATACTTTTATAGTTTTACTATTACCAAAATGCCCATATAAATGTCTGTTGAAAATCATCCAAGAGCAGATATAAGTTGTTTCAGGCAAAAGAATATCTTTCAATGGCTAGTTATAGCAACGTATTAATTGCGCAACATGTTAATATATTTTTGTATTAATTGCACAACAAAAGTCACATTTTAATTAAGTGTGTCTATAACACCATTTCAGTAATTATACCAATACATGAGCTTATATGCATTGTATTTGATACGAAAACGATTGCAAAATAATTACATATTCCAGAAATATTCAAATGTCTCCATAAATCAAAATTTTAAATGTACCATAATGAGGGCATTTTAGAAAATATATCTAAACACATGCTGCCCTTAATTGTATCAAAAGTTTTTAAAAAACTGCACATATTTCACATTTCCAAAAAAATTCTATCCATGTGGTTGAAATTCAAATCCCCTTTGACCACAATTCACTCTTATACAGTATAAGGAATTTGTGTTGCAACTTTGTAATCAACCGTGTACAAATTCTAGCTAAAATTATGTAAATTAGTAACATAAAACTCTCATTTCCTGTACAATTTTTCTTTTTGCGAGTGTATGTTCATGCCTTGGCTATGACTTCCCTCTCTATTATGGCACGTAAATTCGTATGCCATGCACAACACAATAATTCTTTGCATATGGGGTTATTTACAAATGTTACAATCACAGTACAAAATAATTCCCTTATTCTTTATCAAAAGTAGCTCAATGAGAATATCTATCAAAAGCATTATCAGCACACAAAGATGTCAAACTTCCCACTTATATATAGTTGATCCTTGTGTGCTTCAATTCATGGGTTGAAGAAATACATTTACCAGCGTAATGATAGTCCAAAAGAATTTACATGAAGAGGAGGAGAGTGGATTGCGGCCAAGGATGATCTGCTGGGAATCACTACTAAATTATAAGACTTTAGTTTTAGTCCTTCCCCCCGGCAGATTGTCCTTGGCTAAATTTCGCTTTCTTTCTCTCATGCAACTCTTTTGAGACCTTGAGTTGTGCTCTATTAAGTATTCAACTTTAAGGCCAAACTCTGTCATTGTTCTTGAATAGGTATATTGTCTTATGTTTTTCATATTTTTATCCATGTAAGTTTCAACATCCCTTATTTTTAATCTTGAGCAAAAAATTTTTTTTAAAAAAAAGGAATGAGGTGTGCTCGGTATAACTTACTCAATCATTCATGCCCTTAATCCAAACAATTTATTTTTTTTATGTAATTCAAACAATTTATATTTGTTGGTAACACCAACAACATATTATTATATTTTAGTCCTTTGTGACACACCAGATATAATTTTTAGATTTTTTTTAGGCCTGTAAATGTTAACTTCCCTCGTTTGCATTATTTCTATTGGTTGGTAACAGTGATAAACTAGTAGTAGGTTTCAAATTTCAATATTTTTTTTCCTCAAAAAAAAAACTTATTCATGATTTAGTCCTTTGTGGCATTTCATATTACCTTTCATTTTGTGTGCTTGTTCAATGTACTATTATTCTTCTCATTGTCTTTTCTGTTTTGATTCAACAGATAGCACGACACTTGGTTGAAACGTTCCTTGTTAGCCTCAAGGACCGAGCTAAACCCTAATCGAGAGGATTCTCATCTCTATGATTTGGGTCAGGTCAGCCTTTGCAGTGAAATGAAGCTTAAGTTACACCAATTAGAGAAGGCCAGAAGAGGTTTTATCGCAAAAACACGAGACAAGTTGGAGCAAAAACATGGGCACCTTGATCCTTGGATTACATTCAACACATATAAAGTCTCCAGCCCAAGTGGTCGGAGGGAACACCAGCAGAAGTTTGGGTTGAATGATAAAATTAGAGCGATTATAAGTAAGAGATCCTGAATTCAAAATCTTTCCATTTACAAAAACAAAAGCAAAAAAAAAAAGTTCTCTAACCCAAGC
>NW_020862881.1:0-93056 GCF_003713205.1 Coffea eugenioides | reverse complement strand
CTCGAGTACCAACCTTTTCGCTCTACCAGAAAGGAGACCATATTGGCGAATGTATTCGAACCTCGTCATCGTCTTATCATTTACATGATGGCTCACAATGTCATCCCAAAGAAGACGGGGCACACGGAGGTCCGCAAGAGCGATATCTACTTCTTGGATTACATGTTCCATAACCGGACATCTCCATATGCTCGGATTTCATTGCCTAACATCATCATCAGCCACATTAGGTCTACGGCGAGGCGTAAGACAACTTCCTTCAAACTATCATTTCCTCGTCTACTGACTTTAATCTTTCCCCGTTTTGAGGTTCCCTTGGAAGGCATGCGGCGGGAGTATGTGCCACCACGTGCTGAGATGACTATCACTACTCTTCGCCGCCTTGGTATTGGCACGGGAGACATTCCACGCCCTGTTCAGGAGCGGAGACAAAAGGCTAGACATGGTCGGGATGAAGCTGGACCTTCTACTGCAGCACCACCTCCTCCTCCACCACAAACTAATTGGCAGCGACTTTTTGATCATATGGAGGACTTTGCATTCCAGTTCGCTGACGTTAGGAATCGTCTAAGCCGAATTGAAGATCATTTGGGCATTCATCCACCGCCCAATCGTGATGCACAGGATGACGATGATGCTGAGGGGGATAACTGACTTGGCACACTGCAGAAGCTATCTTTAGTTGATGAACTTGCTTGCCTAATTATCTTAACTTGTGGAACTTAAGATGTTTAACTTCATTTTATTTTCTATGTGGTAGGTACTTGTATTTTGACAGTGGTTCGTGATTAGTGGCTGATAAGGATCTCAGCCATTGACTTGGGGAGTACTTCTTTCTTTTCTTTTCTTCTTTTGTTTCATTTCTTCCCTACACATTGAGGACAATGTGTAATTTAAGTGTGGGGGGAGAAATATGTGTGATACTTGTGGTTTTAGTTGTGTTTGATATAATTCTTGTGCTTAAATGGTGTTTCTTGTGGTTGCTGGCAGGGAGATTTAGTCCACTTTTAAGGGGAGACTCTGTCAAAATTTTTCCAAAACCTTATACATATATATGTTATTAACTATAATAAATAAATAAAATTTTGTCACTTATCCTTTTGAAATAAATATATGCGGTTTTGATACTTCTTTTCTTATGAAATTTGGAAATGATTTTTTTATTTGTAGATTATAATTTTTACATCTATAGGAAAGTATATCTAGTAAAGTGGAGAAAATTATGCCTACATTTTGTATATTTGATGAAAATTCTTCTTTTTATCTAATTTTATAAGATAAGAAATTAATATGGTTAATAAGTGTCATACTCTTCTCATGATTACTCTTAGAGGGAATTTTATTATATATTGTTAAAGAAAAAAAAAATGGTTATTCTACTCCAATGATTCTCGTACCGAGTAACCGGGGGTTGGCATCTACAAATGTCGACATTCGCGTAAAAAGGTACTTGAATTAAGAGTATGCAAAGCAACTTGAGTATGTGAAATGTTGAGTAACCGGGGATCTGCATCTAAAAATGTTGATCTTCGCGTCAAAAGGCATTTTTCACAACTTAAGCAATATTTAACCCTTAAAATATCAAAAAAAAAAAAAAAAAAAAAAAGAAAAAAAAAAGAAGTAAATTAAATCCCTCTTTAAGAAAAATAAGAAGTTGATCATGAGATTAGTTAGCATCTTTATTGACTATAGGAGTTGCTTGCTTGCGAAATTAGATAAAAATAAGAAGTTGAGTTGAATTGGTAAAATTATGGTATACTTGGCTCTTCTTTGCTTGATATTATGAGTACTTGAACTTAATGGAAAGATCACATAAGGGTTATTTACCTTGATTCAAGGAAATGGAGTTGAAATACTACATATGTTTATTTTCAATTTTTGGATCATTGATGGTTAGAATTTTATATTGCTTGAGGACAAGCAATGATTCAAGTGTGGGGGTATTTGATAAGAGTTTATTTTACGTATTTTTAAGTGCATTTTATTAGTTAATTTTGAGTTGATTATTTAGTTTTATATAATAAAATAAAGAGGTTTTTGGTAAAATTATATATTTTTGGTAAAAGTGGATAATATTGCATTTCTATTGATTTTAATGGTAAAAACTTCATTTTTATGCAGGAATGATGATTCAATCACCAAAGGATGTCAAATGAGGTAAAAAATAGAGATTTGGTGATGAATTCAAGTGGCAACAAGAAGAATGAAGTGAAAAATGTTCAAGTGAGGAAATGCAATACAAGTCAGTTTTGACACTCTTCAGTATTTTGACCATATCTGGAGCTACACTTATCGGATTGAGGTGATCTTTATACCATTTTAAAGCTAAGAAAGAGACCTACAATTCGTATGAATACATCGAAATCCATTTCTGCCATCTTCATGGGCAAAACGTTGGAATACAGAAGCTGCATTCTGTGGTCGGAAGTTAAAACAGAGGTTTGAACAGGTGACAGTATTTCGATCATATCTCAGGTTACAATGCTCCGATTTGGATGATTCTTGAAGCATTGGAAAGCTAACTCAAAGGGCTACAACTTTTGTGTTTTGCACAAAAGCTAGTTTGGCCTTTATCATGGAGAAAATCGCAGTTGAAATAAGGCCAGAGTGAAAACGCGAGTAGACAAAACGCGAGTTTATACCGCGTTTTGTGTAGGCGCGTTTTATAGCCGAAATTCTGCAATTTGACTCAGTCAATTCTCTTGTGTGCATACCACTTTCCAGCTATAAGATGCAAGGGAATTCGGTGCACATGCTTCTGCAATAAAAGAGAAGACCAAATGAGTGTGGACAAAAGGAAACATCATATCTTTGACTTCTTTTTACAAAATCTGAGTGGAGGAAATTATGAAGTGAGAGGAATGGAATTTCTACCACCTTTTATGCAGAAATACAGGGGAGAAGCCAGGAGGACCAGACGTAGCTAGTTTTCCTTCTTGCAACAAGTTTTCTCTCTAGTTAAGAGTTCTTAGAGAAGCATTTAGAGTTTTTGACTTGTAATCATATTGTGCAAGAACATAGCAGGAATTGGAGAGCTTCACCTTCAATTGGCTAAGCTTTCTTTTATCTTTCTTATACTTGTACTTTATGATGTTTTGCATTAATAAACTTGTGAATATGAGTGTTTTATCATTCATGAGTAGCTAATTTTCTTTATCTAGGGAGTAGATGAAACTTATGGCCAAATGATATGAAGTGATTGTTATTCATTCTTGTTATGTCTTGTATTAACTTATCTACTTGTGTATGTTAGATTACTTGTTGTTGCTTGATCACCAATAGCAGGTTTTTATAGTTATTTTTATTCATTGAGAAATGGTAAAAATAATGGAATGACACAAGTAGAACTTGAGTTGTATATTCATGAGAATAGAAATACGTTCAAGTGGATGAAATCGCATTTCATGTCGTGAATAAGAACAGATTTAGTATTTACCAAGAGATTAGGACAAACTAATCTGTTTTTAACCCATTATTATCATGAGAATGTGATTCTGGTATTTCTGGAAATGAATCCTTGGTTAAACAAGAGCAGTAACAAGTGTTGAATTAATTCATTTTAGATCTTTTGTGTCATAAGTGGAATCTACATCCCTAGATCTTAATATTTAGTGAATTCTACTCCCCTTGAGATATTGCATTTATCTATTTAAGAATTTTTGTAGTTGAATTAAAATCTGAAGTTTCTGCTCAAATTAATTGTGAGTCTAAATAATAGAGTAAATTAGTATCTAATAATTGTTTTTAAATTGCTCCTCGTGGGATCGACCCGATACACATCTCGTACTACAATTGCGACCTGTATACTTGCAGTCCAACGGGTGTAAATTCGGAATTAAACTTGCACTTAAAGTAAAAACCCGTCAAGTACAACGGAGAGTTGTATGCTACGTTCGGGAAGGATGAATCGCTCCCGAAAAGGAATCTATTGATTCTCTCCCAATTGGTTGGACCGTAGATCTATCTCTTAGCTTCAAAATGGTTATGAATCACCTCAATCCAATCATTGTAGTTCAAGATATAACCGAAATATCACAAGGTGTCAAAACTGTGAAACTTTTCTTCTTTTGTTCTTGATTGCATTTCCTCTTTTGTACTTCATGTCTTCTTTAAACTACTTCAAATCATCAATAACCATCTAATTATCTTCTCAATTCACTCCAATTGATGATTGAATAATTAAATCTACAAAAACATGAAGTTTTCACCATAAAAATCCATATAAATGCAAATTTTGATACTTAAACTACAAAATGCATATTTTCATGAGAATCCTAGTTAATTAGTTATAAAAGTAATTAAAACACACCAAAACTAACTAATAAAACACACTAAAAATATGTAAAACATCTACTTATCAGATTTTTATATTACCTTTTCACTGATTTAAATCAACAACTCATTAGTAAACTAACCGCAAGGAACAATTTGTTATGCAATGTTAAAGCCAAAGGGAATGATTGTTATTTTTCAAAGTTTAGGGAGTCTACTTGTAATTGACAAAACCACAAGGGAGGTAGATGTAATTTGACAGGTTGTCGAGCCTGTGCAATAATAATAATAATCCTAAGTGCCAAGAAAGCAGTTTCGTGTCAATTCTAGTACTGGAGTAGGGACTCTAGATGTGTAATGGGTTAGTTGATTCACCCTAGTTCCGAAGAGTTTGTTTAATTCGATATACCAGAATTTATTCACAAGAAATCTCTAATTTGTAATAGGGCAAGTAGGGTCGTATCCTCAGGGACTGGGAGAAATTCGTTCCTTTTCAAGTCAAGGATAAAAGGGGGTTTTGAGAATTAAAAGCTAATGACTTATCAACTAAATTAATCGACTGCGACAAATAATTAAGAGAGCAAAATAATGAGAAAACTCTAGCCAAGGATACACTTCAGAGATGGTTCAAGTAACTGATCATTAATGCAATTATAATTCCAACATTCATTAATAAATAGGTTTTTAACTGCCGATACGATCAGACAGTCAGTCTCTCCTTACTGTTTCGATTGTCAAGGTACGACCATTGATTATTTTCCTAATTTAGGAATAACCCTAGGTACGACCATAGGATTTAATTTTGAAATTGCATTAAAAACTAGAGAAACCCTACTCTAATTAATAAACACGCTACAAGGGTTTATTTAAATTAGATTATACGTTTCCCCGACACAAACCCAATTATGTCAGTTGCTACCGGAATGAGAGTAATCAAACAATTACGGATCCAACTACCCCCAATTAGCAAATAGATTATGTGAATAGTTAAATATTGCGCAACTATTCAATCAGACACAATAGTCATAATCACTAACAGTAGAAAACATACAAATACCAATGAATGAAAGAAGCAATTAAAATAATTTAGATCTCACAGTTATTGTTGAACCAAATCTTCAGTTGTCCCCTTGACTAGAAGTATGACATTAGTTCTCCATTAATGGAGAACAAGCCATGCAAAAATTTGTTCAAAGCTTTCCCGTTGTTTCTCCCAAAATCGGCCAAAAGAAAAAAGTAAGTACAAGAATACTATGCTCCTTTTTTTCTTTCGCCGAAAAAGATGATGAATGATGTCTGCCAAATTTCCCTCCTATGACTTCTAATTGATTGGTATCCTGATACCAATCAATTTCCTAAAAGAAAGTCCTATTACAAGTCAATTTCCTCAACTCTCCTTTTTGTTCAAAGTGGCCCCACTAGATTCCTAATTTGTAGCCAACTAATTGATTCCCAATTGAAGGAGTCAATCTCAACATTTTAGGAAATCAGCCTTGATGGATTTTTGAAAACTTCTCACGTGCATTAAATCCCGAGAATCTGGACTTGAAGGTTGGAATTAGGCACGCCCTCGTGCAACCATTAGATGTTTTTCACTAGAAAATCTTCATTTAAGCACTTTTTATTCCCGCTCCTGAAATAAGCACAAAATACCAAATATAAGTAAAATCCGGCAATTAAAACAATATTTGGTTAAAATTAAGGAAAAAATAATTATAAATTTAGCAAAAAATTATGACCTATCATAATTAACCTTTTTAAATAATATGTATTGCAAGAGCTACTCAAATGAAATTTACAAGAGTCTATTAATTTAAGGTAAGTAATTTTAGTTAGTTTCCGTGAACGAAAACAAAAATATGAGGGGCGAGAGAGAGAGAGAGATAATTTCTTTTTTGTTAATTATTGGTTATGAGATGTATGTATGTATTAATTGAAACATGCTATAGCAAAATAATATCCACGAATAATGGAATTAATTATGAAATTAACGCATATTTATTATTATCTTATGGAAGCTATGGGGGCAAATCTCCGTATAAAGAATTTTACCCTTCATTGTGTTGCATCTACCATTGTCATCAATTTACTACATGTTGTAGAATAGAGACATTGATAATAATTCTCTGTTAAATTTTTTTGTATAAGTTATCCACTAATGTGTATAATGACAGAAAATCCAAAGACTTTTTCTTTTTTTTTTGGTTATTTTTAGGTACCATATACATATACATATATAAATACGTACACACATGCATATGTGTGTGTGTGTGTGTTTATATGTATGTATGTACATGTGCATATATATATGTATGTATTTGTTTACACACATGTACATATATCAGTGTCATAATTGAAATGTCAAAATAGCTACTTAAACTTATTTGGATAATCTTGTTAATTTTGGTAAGTAAATGAATGCAAGGTAGGTGAAGCTTGGATTTTTAAATTTAGCATCTTCTTTGAAGTTAAGTCTTAAATGAATGCCTATTTAGATGATACACCACAAAAGTAGACATAATGCAAGATAGGTATTTCATATTTGCCATCTTTTACATAATGAGCACTATCTTGAATATCTCACCAGTTTAAAACCATCCTTTAATATACCCCTCCATTATACCGGAATGTCCTATATAAACTATAGATTTCTATTATTGAGAACAAAATTGACTTCAAAACCTTTATACTAATATATATTTTTTATGGAATCAAAAATTCCCTGTAGACACCAAATCTTTAAATAATTTTCATCCTATTTTTATTGTTGTTTTTAGTGATAATTCTTATCTATTGTTATTTGTTAATTTTATGATTTTATTTTTATGATTTTGGTTTTAGACTTTTAGCGTTTGTATAGCATTTTAGATTATTATTATTATCGATTATTGTATTTTAGTTTTTATTTTGTATTCATTTTGGCCCTTTTAGCTGTTTATTTTTATTGTAAGACTTTTTAGCATCAAATTTGTCAAAAGAGAAAATTATTCATTCAAAAAATATATGCTTTATTTCTTTTACTGTTTATTAATTGAGAAAAAAGAGGAAAAATCATTAATCAAATACAGGAAAAATCTTAGCCTTTTGTTTTATCTTTTGTTCCTAGTTTTTGTTCATTTTATTCAAGTTTTTTATTTTATTTTAGTTATTATTTTTTCGTTATTGTTATTTAATTAAATGAGAAAAAAGAGAGAAAAAAAAGAAGAAAAGAAGAAAAACAAAACCATCAGTCAAAATTAAATTTTTAGGGCATTGCATTTGTTTGAATCTTATTTTTATTCGACTTTTACTGCTTTATTTGTTAGAAAAAAAAAGAAAAAAAGAAGAGAAAAATGAATGATGAAAAATGAAAAATGAAAAAAACAAGAGAGCTTCTGCGGTTTTCTTGCATTTTGTCTATTAAAGACCACGATCAATGGCTAGGAGGGGGGCTGGGTGTTGGAATCATTTAGAGCCATCAAGATGAACTTTGAGGGTTTTAGGAACCTAGGGGTTCCCATATAAAAGGAAAGAGAGACGGCAAGAAATGGAGAGGGGTGACGGCTGGGAAGTTGAGAGAATAGAGAAAATAGCGGCTGGGGTTTTTGGGAGTGAGGCTAAGAGTTGGACGGCGAGGTAGAAAGAAACCAGAGAGCTGGAGTTGCGGCAGAAACTGAGAAAAAGAAAAGGGAGAGAGGGATGGAGAGGAGGAGCTAACGGCTGGAACAAGGAGGTTTTCTGGGCAGAGGAAAAGGGAAAACCAGACGGGCTGAACTGGAAGAAAAGAAACAAGGAAGGGAAAAAGGAAGCGAACAAAAGCAAAAGGAAGGGCTACGGTTTTGGGGGAAACCAGAAAGCAAGAGGCAAGGGCTTCGGAGCTGAGGAAGAGAAAGGAAAAGGTAGCTTCTTTTTTGCTTTTTCCTTGCACATAACATTGAGTTGCATCAGAAAACTTGAAATCTTGATTACCGTGTTTTATCGGCTTTCATCCTTTTGTGTTGTTTTTCATTTGAAAATCTGTTGGAAGAGGACCCGAACTATGGCTTGATGTTATAGGGGTTCAAACTGGGTTTTGGTAGTAGGAGTTTAGATTCATATGGGATTTCATTTGGTGAATATACGATCTTGTTTGGTCACAGATTCGCATGATCTTTCAATCTGTTTCTGGTTACATTCTTTGTACAATCCTTGTTTCCTCGATTGTATCTGCAAGAGATAGGCCATTATGTTTGGTTTACGCGATAAGGGGATGAAGATTATGTGAGTTCTGGCTGATAAAAATAATAGGTTCGGTTCGAGTTTCATATGAACATAAATGCATGGGGTGAGCTGCAAAATTCATAACAGAATTTTTGTTGCAGCAATGGTTGATAAGCTTGATTTTCGTTCGGGTAATTGAAGTGTGTATGGCATGTTTTTTCAGTAGATGTTCATGTCATGAAGCTATGTTTTCATCTTCCCTCTCCCTATTTCGAGTCCACACATTCGAACTTGGTTGATGACCTTGGGTATCTGATTGGATTAGCTATGTTTCTGCTATTTGGGTTTGTTTCATTACTTGGTTTGTTATCTGATCTGATGCTTAGAAAAGGAAACCGCAAAGTGATGTTGAGGTTACATGTTTTGGTCTAAAGTTACATAAGTCAAGCATGTTTGATTTCTTGGAAAAAATAGAAGGCTGCCACATTCATTCCCGTTATTTCGCATAACCATCTTTTTGGTATTGCATCAGAAATTACCACACGTTTATTACAGTAGTCTTACCGAATGTGTCTGTTTGAATTTTCATTTGATGGCCATTCGAATGCTAGATGGTACTCTTGCTTAGTTTTAGATTGTAAATAGCTGATATGTGGGCATAAAAATCTGCTGCAATAAGCTTGAACCCGTGGCTTGTTGTAGCAGCTTTTCCTTTCCTTGGTTGTTGAATTTTCTGGAGTAACTTGAACTCTTTTGAGTCTTGCTTCATCATGTCGGATTGTCGAGATAACTTTCTTGTGAAAACGCCATATTATAGATTCCTTTATTGCTTGTGCAAATGACTTGCATGGTTGAAAGTTGCCAAAGAGTTGCAGAAATTGTGTTGTCTGTGAAATGGAATTGCAGAAGCCTATCATTCACGTAAATTGCATGAAGTTGCATGGAAATGTTCCAAAACAATTACACTTTAACCTCCCAAGTCTTCCATAATGCTAATTTGGCCCGAGTAATTGAAAAATCAATCAAATTTGGCCCATTTAACTTCTTTGATTGTTTCAATTGGGTCCTTGTTGGCTTCAACTTGATGAATATGAGTTGTTTAGTTTATTTGAATGATTCAATTTCATGTTTATTTCCATTTCGTGTGATTATTTTGTTAATCAAAGTGATGCCTTGACATTTTCTTTGTTTTTGGAGGGTAAATAAGTAAATTCATTTCATTAGGACACCAACTCAAGGAGGTACACTCTATCCCTTATTTTTACTTTATTTGACTCTATGTGTACTTATGTGACTCTATGTGTTTAATTGCATGCCTTTTGAATGTTTTCATTTTTATTTATTTATTTATTCGCTTTAGTCGTCTTAATTTCGTATATTTATTTTAGTTCATTTTGATTGTTTAAAAGGCGTTTAAATGCCAAATTGTAATAGTTAGGTTTATTTTATTTATTTTCAGTTCCCCCCGTTTAGATTGTAATAGGGCCCCCCTCAAATGTAATAGCTAGGGTTTTATTAGCTTTCTTTTTGCTTGTGTGATTTGCATGCTTACGTGCTATGTGTTACCGCTTTCTTAGGGTCTTGCATCTAGATATCATGATTATGTGTTATGTGTTTATGTGATATTATGTGTTTACTCGCTTTATTGTGTTTTTATGAGATTATAATTAACATGTGACGTTATCACAGTAGTCCAACGCTAGTTGTGATCCATTTCTCGATACCACACTAGTCCAACGCTAGTTGTGGTTTCCTTGTTCGATTTCACACTAGTCCAACGCTAGTGAGAAAGTAGAAATATGGGCTAGTCCAACGCTAGACCCTTAGGAGCCCTTCGCGCGTTAGATCATGATTGTGTGATAAAATCATTTCATCTCATGCATGTTTTCACTTTTTAGGGTCTTTTCCATGTTGCATGACACTTTTCTTATATATATGTACATCATTTATCCCATATTTCTTTCTATTTATATCCCCTATTCCGCATTCCCCCTTATATACGTATATTACTTACCCCTTTGCATGAAACATGACATTAGATTTGCATGTCATTTAGGGGAAAATTAGAAACTAGGTTAGATCATTTGCTTGTTTAGATAGAATAACCCCTTGGATATGGGATATGGACGAGTTTGGCTTTCTATCCTTAGCACGCTCGTATTCCCTCTATTAAAGGGAAAATTGAGTCACGAACATTAGTCCCTCGTACCCGACATGATGCACTCCTTTAAGACATGTATATTTGTATAATTATTTTATTTCTTTTCTTAGAGTATCATATTTTTGCATTATTCGTGACTTCTTCGAAGAGTTCACATTGGGCATCACAATTAATGTGATTGGCATCAATTGAGTTTTGAAGAGAAATTTCGACCCCCGATACCCTCTTAGGTTTAGGGTTTGCATTCATATAGTACATTCAAATGTGATAAATCTTTAGGTTAAAATAAGAAAATCTTTGACTAAATTTTGCAACTAGCCTTGGCTAGGTTGAAAGGGTGTCTTGGATTTTTATCCTTGCCTTCCCTTTCTTCAAATGGGACTCCCGAATCTTTTTCTCTGATTTTCGTAGACTTGGAGTCGTTTAAAAAGGGTTTTTTACTTTTTTTCTTTAAAAATTCACTTTTTAGGTGACTTGGTACACCTTAACTTTATACCAAGTGGCGACTCCATTTTTCATTCAAAAAACCCTTTTTAAACTATATTTTGGGTCAAATCGTCGCATTTTCAAGTCCCATTTAGACCCATGTTTTTCATTTTTAAATCAAAAATTCATTTTCAATAAAAAAAATTAAATCAAAAGCCATTTTTCTAAACTCGTTATTTTTCTTTTCAAAAAAATGGGGCGCGACATTCCCCATGAGAATGCTAATGCCCATGAGATTTACATCCAAAATTAGTTTAAATGTCTAAAAGCTAAGTCTGTTGTACCCCAAGAGGCTATCTTGGTGCGTAGGCGAATCTAGTAAGCAGTATCGTGAAGTAAAACTAGAGGAGCAAGGAATCAAAGAGGAAACTCAAAAATTCAGCTGCAAGTTTTGTGAAAGAAAATTCTCCAACGACCAAGCATTAGGGGGTCATCAAAATCCCTACAAACTAGAGAGATCCAAAAAGAAAAATGCTCATAAGGCTATGTTTGGTCAAGAAGACTCACACCGTCAATTTCTCAATTTTGCAGCTGCTCTCAAGAACCCTTGTTATACAACCCTAAATACGTTTGTAGGACCCTTCGATTCTAATCAAGAATTGGCTAGACCAACAAATGCATCTTATCTATATGCTACACCTTCTATCAGGACCACAAACTGGAGTGCAAATGGTCCACGGATGCCATTTGGAATTGTTAGTTTTAAGGGAGTGAATTTTCCAGCATCTACAAATATTTCATCTGCTGTTGGCTCAAGATTTGTCTCTGAAGACCGAATTGGAAATGACGATAATAGTAGAAGCAAAGAACTAGACAAGCAGCAGCATGCGGACTGTGTGTTGGATTTGTCTCTCAAGCTGTAACAACAACCAAATATTGTGGTGTCCTTTGATTTTGATTTCACATGTTTTCGATTCTGAAAATGTATTTGCTTTTTTAGTTTTTTAATATCCATTTTTCAGTTGAGTTGAGTTTTTTTCACCTTATGTATTGTTTAGTTAAATCTCATTATCAATACTAGCCAGAATTGTCTTTTTTTTGGTTGTTTCCCATTTATTTTTGTTTATAACACAACTCATTAAATTTTTTTCATTCATTTCATGTTTTATTATGTATCTTTGTCCTTTTTCCTCCTTTAATTAATTTTGAGTTATTTAATCATGACAAAACACACAAAAAATATTTTGAAACCTGGCTTTGTGATGACCTAGAAAAAAATTAAATTAAAAAATTAAAAAATATTTTTCTCACTTCCCAACTATTTGCATTTTTATTTAAATTATATTTTTATAAAATTTGCATTCATTTAATGATTTATTTGTTAAGTGATATATGAGTTTCTCTTGCTTGCTTATTTTAACCTTTGAGCGATTAATTTCTTGAAAATTGTTGATTTGGTGACTTATTAGTGAATTTGGCCAAAACTCTAGAAGAATATAAGTTGAGATATTAGTGAAGTTAAGAAAGATTTTGGGAGTTAAAAGAAGGTTAGAAAAGCAAGGGGTTGATAGCAAGAAAGTTAAGTGGAAGACACTATTTGGACACTATTCAAAATTGACTTTAAAAACCTCTCTTGTGGCTTGTATATTAGCTCCAAAAACAACAAAAGACCTTCATTTTCTCCTCTTGGCTGGATGAAATTGAGAGAGGGAGAGAGAGAGAGAGAGAGAGAGAGAGAAATTTCACTCTTCTTGAAATTTTTGAAGAGCCAAGCTTTCCTTCCACCAATCTACTTGCACTTTTGGAAGATCTTGAGAGGAAAATGCTCCTAGGAGTTGATCTTCCCATCTTCTTGGGTTAATCTTGCTAGGGTTTGAAGCTTTGAAAATGTAAGTGGCTAATCTACTTCATTTTTTTGCTTTTCAAGCAATTTTGGACTAGATCTTGGTAGATTTGTGGTATTTATGAAAAACCTATGGTGGATTTGAAAGGTTTATGGAAATTTGGTACTAGATGCTTTAATGATCTTGGTATACTTAGATCTTGGAATGTTTGGCTAGAAATTGATGGATTCTTGTCTCTTGAGATCCTAGGATTAATGATTGATGAAACCCTTGAGGGTTTGAGTGTGATTTATGGTGGATTCTTGTCTCTTGAGATCTTAAGGTTAATGATTGATGAAACACTTGAGGATTTGATTGTGATTTATGGTGATTGTTGGTGAAATTGGAGTATATATATGTTGAAATTTCAATTTAGATGGCCAATTATCATGGGCAAAATTTTAGCTTTATCTTCCTTGAATTTGTGGCTTGTTTGTACACTTGTGCTAGAAAAAATTTTAGGAAATTTGATGCTACTTGACTCTATGTATGTTGGGTCAAGTATGATGAAAAAAATTGTAAGAAAATGAAGTGGTGATGTGGGTTATCTTGTTGGAAAAAGTAAAGTTGCAAAAGATGGAAAATATGGCCTATGTTGGCCAAATTTGCGAGTTAAAACTCTAGCTTTAATTTTCTATTGTAAAAACTATTTTGGGTGGAATTTAGTTCAAAGGTTCTATTGGACTTTAATCTTAGTTTGTATAATGATTTTGGACCA
The DNA here is from genome assembly GCF_003713205.1 of Coffea eugenioides. Lineage (NCBI taxonomy): Eukaryota > Viridiplantae > Streptophyta > Magnoliopsida > Gentianales > Rubiaceae > Coffea > Coffea eugenioides. The sequence continues at coordinate 79,417 of NW_020862881.1, read as the reverse complement.
AACTTTTGAAGTTAAAAGGGGGGGGGAAGTAAGATTTCCTTCAAAGTTTAATGATTGACAACTTTATGGATTGATTTGACTTTGGATCCTTGTTTTAATGAAGTTTTGGTCGGTTTAGTTCAAGAAACTTTATTAAACTTTGATCCTTGTTTGTAAGATAATTTTGGGACAAAAGCTATGAATGTAAATAAGTGAAAAGTGGACTTTTGCTACGATTTGCCTGCTAGAAAACTTGTAGGAGTGGAATGCCTTGTTCAAACTTTTAAAATGCTTTTGCCCTAATGGAAAGTTGTATTTTTACCTGAATTGTCGATTTGAAAGCTTGAATGGGTTGAAGTGTCTAGGACACTAAAGTGGACAATATGAAAAACAAAGTTTTCTTGCTTAAGTGAATTGAATTGGTGAACACTAAAGGTTCACTTATAGGGTGTATTTGTCTGTCAGGGTTGCAAATTGAACGTGTAGGCGATTTTTCTGTAGATGCTTGAGTGCTATTTGGTGAGTATTCGAAGTGCATGGTAACACTATATAAATGCTTGATATGTTAATGAGCTTGAGAAATGATATGACTAAAAACTATCATTCTTTTGAACTTGTTGATGAACGGGCGAGTGCGTACTTTATCACAGTCGACCCTACTGAATTGTTATTGCTATAAGTGAATGTGATATGATATTAATGATATGTGGGGGTCCCAAAACCCAACGGCTAGTTATTCCAGGTTGAGTTGGCAAGGGCTTGGTAACTCGATTAGCAAACCTTGGGTAGTGCATATGTGTTGGATCCATACTGTTCCGAGTATACTTGAGTAATACCAATCATTGAAATTTTGTTGGTGTGCGGGCCCGGTAAAGGGTGAAAGGTGGACGGAGTGGTGTGAAGTGGAAATTCTACATGGACATGAAAGTTGACGGAGTGTCAACTACTTGAATTACTGATTGATCGAGTGGTTTGCTTGTGCTCAATATCCTTACCGATTTACATATCGATTTTTATTGATGTGCTTATATGATACCTCTTGTTTATGTTTCTTGTTGGCTTAAATATGTGAATTAACTGCTTTCTTAAATTACATGTCTTTCTTAGACCTCACTTGGCTCAAACCTTTCCTTTTGTTTTCCTTAACAGGGTTAGTTTGTGATTTAGGGATTAGCACTTAGCTTTTGTTTTAGTTAGACTAAGTGATTAGGGTGCTACATTATTTTGAATGTGAATTGTAAGGTTAAACCCTCTTTTGTATTTTAAGTTGTTTCGACAGAAAACTGTATGTATTAGTTGTACTTAGCGTATTTTGTGGTAAAATTGGATATTGGATTTGATTTTGTGGTTGTTAACTAATCATGGCGAGAGTTGGACAAGCGGCCCACTGATACCTTAGGGTACGCCCTTGGGGGAGATAGGGTCGTCACAGGCTTGGACTGGTCAATTGCCAATTGAACCATCGATTTGCCAGGTTTTGGATCTGGTAGGCCTCAAAAATCGATTAGGGTAAAATCCAATCAATATTGTGTCAAACAGGAAAATTTGTTTAGTTTAACCATTAAACTATTGAATCAAAAATGGTTTTGAGTGAGCTGACCATTCATTCCCAACTTTAATTAAGCCAAAAATTTTAAATTTGGTCAATTAATCACATTAAATTACATTCCAAATTTAAAAAAAAAAATTGGTCGTTTTAGAGAACCATTCTTTAAACAATGATCTTAGTTTATAGGTTAAATATTTGAAACTTTTATGATTCAAGGGTCCAAAACACTTATTTTAGCATCTCGTGGTGAATTGATTTGAAGAGTATGATACCCAAGAGTTATTGTAAATCTCCCCCAGATTTAAACATTACCCTTTTTTTTTCTTTTTTCCTCTCTAAAGGATCAACAATAGTTCTCCACTTACCCATTTTGATAACTCAAGTGACCTATCGGTTATAGATAAAGCATCTTACAAATTAGGCTTGAGCATTACCAATTACGAGTGCATAATTGTCTTCAAACAATAATAACTCTTGCCTTATTCTGCTTCTCTTTGTCTCTCTTCCACAATTACATCTTAACTATTATCTAACATTTACAACCTATAGAGTACACTTAATTTTTTAACTTTTTGATGCATATAATCTCTTTGTCATTGCCTTCTATTCTTTTCATACCTATCTTATAAATTACTATTCATATAATTTAGGAGCATTGAAAGTGTAAGGCATAGAGACAACCTAAGAGGGCGGGTGATTATAAACAAGTATTCAGCAAATAATGATATAAGCATTGTAGACACCAAATTTTTGGTGTTTTATTATTTATTTATTTACTATTTGTTTTTATTTGTTCTATTTTTATTCGTCACATTTAGTTTTATTTACTTTTAGTTTTAGTTATTTTAGCCATTTTAGCTAGAATTTCTCAAAGGAAAAAGAAAAGTGTTCAAAAAATATGTTTTAGTTGTTTAGGATTTAGTTTCATTATTTAAAGAAAAAAGGAAAAATGAAAAATGGAAAAATGAAAAAAAATGAATTGGAATTTGCACTTTGTTGTTTCTAGCTTATTTATTTTTCGTCCAATGGTAATTAAATTGTTTTGTTATTTATTTTTACTATTATCAACTTGTTCGTCCAATGGAAAAAAAAGAGATGTCGCGCATGCAAGCTGCGTTTTTACGCAGCTTGCAAACAGAGGACTGGGCAGCCCCTTAGCTGCAATTTGTTGGAAAATGGTTGAGGGTTTAGGTCTTGTTGGGGTTCCCGTATAAATAGAAAAGAGCAAGGCAGCCGCAAGGGAGGGGGGAGGATACAGAGAGTGAGATAGAAGTTGACGGCTGGTAGAGAAACTGAAAAGAGAGAGAGCAGCGGGAGAGAGCTAGCACACAGGAGAGGGTTTAAAGGCAAAAAACGAAACAGAGAGGAAAAAGGAGAGATTGGTAAGTGACGGCTGGGTCCGGAGGAGAAAACAGAGGGCTGTGCAAAAGGTTAGAACTTTGAGAGAGGTAAAAGCTGAGGAAAAGAGAGCTAGGGTGACGGTTAGAATCTGGGAGGTGAGGAGAGAAAGACTGGAAAGACTGGAAGGAACGGGAGACCCGCGAGTTTGGGGGAAACGAAAGAAAAATCAGAACTTGAGATTCGGAAGAAGGCAAGAGGAAAACCGAGGAAGCTGTAACCTGAAGCAACAAACCTGAGCAAAGGATTTGCTCACCTTCACGCCACCAGCAGAGGCGGATCTTCATCAAGAAAGCCTGAGTACTGTAAGTAGTTCCTTCCCTTTAGATCCCTGCATCTCTTTGAATAATGTTTAGTGACTTTGCTTATGGAAAGATCACTGCTTTGCTTGTCTACTCTGCCGCCCCTTTTGTTTCATGATCACCAAGAGTTTATTTCTTATCTGTGGGTAAAAGGTCCAGTCTTGTGGCTGTGGATGATGTCTATATGATAAAGAAAGGAACCAATGCTTGATGTTTACATGATAGAGGAGTCAGCGTCCAGTGTTTGCCATTTTGTTTCCAATGTCACTTGGTCCCTCTTTGTTTCATGTTTGACTGGTTTGAGTTTATGAATAAATTACTTTGCTGGCAACAAAAAATGAATACCGCTGATTTCTTTTGCTTGTTCCAGATTTGCATGCTCCTTTGTGAATATATTTTCCAGATTTGCATTTTACTCTCTTCGAAATTTTTGTGCTTAAGTCTAAGGAATTTGGCTGCCTAAAAGTATGAAGAATGCTTGACGATCCTCCTGTCTGGATTAGTTTTGCCCTGGACTGAGTTTCGTGCATGAAGCTTGCTGCAATTAGTGTAAGATTCTCGGTTTGTTGCAACAGTGAGGCTTGAAGTTCTCACCCGTAGCTTGGGGTCTATGGGCTGGATTGTAGTTGCTTGTGTAGTTTCGTGTCTTGCTTTCAGCAGTAAAATATTGAGTTGTGCATTTTTGCTAGCTTGGGTTTCATTTGCATGATATATGTGATCAATGAGAAAAGGAAAAACTGTTGCGCTTAAAACATGCATGCTGCCGCAAGTCCCTTTCTTTTTTTTTTTCTTTCTTGTCATTGGTGCTGCAATTTTTGTCCTGCAACAGCTTTTGAAATTGGTTTTAGATATCCTTTGCTTGTTTCATTTGGTGTTGAAGGGATGAGAGGGAAGGTTTGGCATTGATGTTTGTGTGTGTAAGGAAAAAGTGGAACAAAATGCAGCAGCCTACTTGTTTGTTGCAGGAACTCTAGCTGCATTTTTCGTTCTTTCTTTGTTGTTGGGCAGACCAGTTTTTCTTGTTGTCATGTGGTAATGGATGTTGTCTTCAATGGGATAAGTGAGGTTTGAGTTGGCATGTTTGAGCCTAAAATGTTTGAATCATGTTTGAGCATTTGCTGGAAAATGCATTTCAGTTTGCTGAACCAGAAACTCACGGCTTTATCTTGTTGTTTTCTTCCATTTCGGTTCCAAGCTTTGCTGATTTTATTAAATAATACTTCCAGCATGTTTCTCTCTTAGTTTGTTTGCATGAATGTGTTTAATTTGAATAAGGAATTGGCATGAACATGGTTGCAAGGAAAGAGATTTGCTGAAGTTATAAAATGTTGCAGCAGTTCATTCATTTGAATTCATTGCAGAAAATTTTGCTTCCTACGTATACATGCATGCAGATACCTTTCAGGAAAAATTACATTCCAACCCCCCAAGTCCCCTTTGTTTCACTATGACCCAACCAATTGAATAATTTCCTCAATTTGGTCCTTGACAATTTTAATTCTACAACTTCATTGCTTGTTTGTTTTAATTAATTACCATGCTTTGTTTCAGTTGCATTTAATTCATGACTTTAGGGGCTTTATGACCAAGTGAGCTTGTGTTTGCCTATTTTCCCAAATAAATTGGTACCTTGACCATTTCTTTTATTTTGGAGGATAAATAAATGATTTCACTCCATTTAGGACATCAACTCAAGAGAGGTATAACTTCTTTTATCTTTTTTTTGTCTCTCCTATGTGATCCAACGTGCTACGTGAAAATTGCATGTCTACTTGCTTCCCTTGTTTTTCTTTAATTCCTTTCATTTTCTTTATTTACTTTTGCTTTTTATTTAAGTTATTCTTTATAGGGTATGTGTACACCTCTTGGCTTGTAATAGATAGGGCTTGGAAAGCACTTGATGAAGACCTATTGAAGACATGTGCCTAGCTAGCAAATGTAATAGGTTCATTAGCTTGATTGCTTGCTTTTGTTGCTATGTGTTAATTTGCTTTATTAGGTTCTTGCATCTAGTCGAGCATGCTAATTGTTATGTGCTATGTGTTTATAGGTGTTTGGCATGTCTAATCGCTTTCCATAGCCATGAATGAATGTGATGGATGAATGTACGTCACCACACTAGTCCAATGCTAGTTGTGGCTCATTATTTCATTAGGAATTCATAGAAAGGGCTAGTCCAACGCTAGACCCAATAGGCCATCCCCTTTTGTTAGTGCATATTTGCGTGTTCACTATATGTCATGCATTTTTCTTAGTTTTATCATTGGCATGCTCCTCGAACCCCTTTTTCCCCTCATTTTTAGGTTTTGCATCTCATACTGGTTATAGGGTTCATTTGCTTGAGTGTCCCCTTTCGATAAGGGAAACGAGCGAGTGTGGCTATCCAATAGCCTTAGCACGCTAGTTCCCCCTTCTAATCAAAGGGAAGATTAAAGTCACAAAGTTAGGACTCCCCGTTCCCATCTTGATGCATTCCTATAGGATTCATGCATTTTATTCATTCACTATCACATACACTTACTTCATATTCTATCCTTTTTCTCACTTCACACTACTTTAATTTTGCACGTTTTCACTCAACCACTTACACTTTATATAATATCACTCGCACACATGCACTTTATGTTGTTTTCACATTATCATTCTTTACTCACCTCACCTTGTAAATACATTTGCACACCTCCACTTACATCCTATTATTTTATCACTTCTCTCACTTCACACAAACTCACATTTTCACATGGCATGCACTCCACTCATTTTTACGTCATTTAGGATTATGTGTGACCTCTCCAAAGGATCATTATTGGGCTTCACAATTAATGTGATTGGCACCACTCAACCTTTGAAGAGAAATTTCCCCATGTCCCCCTAGGTCTAGGTTTCTGCATTCATATAGTCATATCCAACACGCGATACATACTTGGGTAGAAAAATTAGGAAAGGTGGGGCTAAATCACGCAACTAGCCTTGGCTAGGTCGAAGGGGTGCCTTGGATTTTTATCCTTGCCTTCCCCTTCGTCAAATGTGACTCCCGAACCTTTTTCGTTGGTTTACGTGGACTAGGAGTCGTTCAAAAGGGGTTTCTTTCTATCTTTCCTTTAGAAAATTTCTTTTTGGGTGACTTGGTACACCCTAACTCTATACCAAGTGGCGACTCCATTTTTCATTAAAAACCCCCTTTTGAACTTTGTTTTGGCCAAATCGTCGCATTCTCAAGTCCCATGGCCTTTTACTTTTCATTTACACACGTTCACATTCCACTACACACTTCCACACCACAACACATCATCAAAAAGTGGGGCGCGACAAGCATATATCAATTAAACCAATTATGCAAAAAAAACAACAAAATAATTAAAAAGCAAAGTAAAGATAAAGACAACAAAATAAATAAAAAGCAAAGTAAAGATAAAAAGACAAGATATTCAAACTAATTTATAGTGGTTTGACCACCCTCAGTGTCTAAGTCCACTCCCAAGCTTCTCTAAGCCTTGGTATTTCTCCACTAAATGTCTCTTCAATGTGGGTTAGACAATAACCTTTCTTGTACACAAATGAGGATCACCCTTGCTCACACTTAGTCTCTCTACTCTAGTTGAGTCAAAGGTTTTATGCTCCACACCCTTCCTTTGTTACAATTGCTATCTCTCCACAGTCACACTTGAAAAACACTTAACACTTGCAATCTCAAATCTCAATATTACAATGAGTTTCTTAGCTAAACTACTTTCTCTATGAATTAGGACAATCACAAGCCAAAAATTACTTCATATGGATGTACCTGGGCTATATATAAGTGAAAGAATGGCTGAAAATGGAGCTTCAATGGTCAGAAAACTAGTTGTTAAAAAATAGAGCTCTAATAGGGGTTTGTACAGTTGATTGGGATGTAGCTTCCTTGGTTTGGATGTCTAATAGTCCATTGCTACAATAGCCGCTGCAATCAAGTCAGCCAACTTGCAACTCAAATATCTCAACTAAGGACTTCGATTCAATTCTTATGCAAAACACAAAAGTTATAGCCAAATGAGTTAGCTTTCCAATGGATTAAGAAGAAAGTTATTTAGAGATCTAGAGAAGTTCTAACCAAATTACCCCTAACTGGTTAGAACATTGCTTCAAATCATAGCCACAGAAAAATACTCCTGAAATTCGGGTTTTCAGATAAGAAAACATGAGAACTGGACTTTGATGGCCACTTTTTTTTTTTTTTTTTGGCTAACCCCTTATGCGGAGAGGGACGCCACCCCTATTATTATTAAAGGCTAGAAAGCAAGATTACAAAGACTTTAATGACAAACAGCTCGAATGCGAATAATGGGAGTCTGTGCTCTATCTAAGCCTAAGGCCCCCCTTGCCAATCGTGGCAACTCTAACTGTGATGAATACAAGACAATACCCTCAGACTGCGCCCCCACCTTGGCTAAGGCGTCCGCCACCTAATTTGCCTCGCGATAACAGTGCTCCACTGTCCATTCCAACCCCTGGGTTGCCACTAATGCATCTAGCTCCGACCGAATTAACCACGGACACCTCGATTTTTTCTCCAGTAAGTTGACTAGCACCAGAGAGTCCACCTCCACCCGAATCCGCACGAACCCCCGAAGAAGGCATTGCTGCACACCAAACAACAGAGACTTGATCTCCGCTTGGATACATGTCAGCTCCCCAAACGGAGTAGAAAATCCAAACAGCAACGCACCAGATGAATCTCTGAGCACACCACCCCCGCCACTAATGCCCGGGTTGCCTAACGAGCACCCATCCGTATTCAGCTTAAGTTCCCCCTGAGCTGGAAACTCCCAAAAAACCAGTCTATGGGAGTATCGAGGCCTCCATCCAAAGATATTGGAGTAGACGGCCAACCAGGAGCCAAGCCCAGTAGACTCCCCTGCATACTCCCTACCAAATAACCCCACGACATCCGCCAGGATACGGTCACAAATGGTCTATCACCGCAGGAACTGCCCTTCAAAAATTGCAAGATTTCGCATCAACCAGATATGCCAGCAGATTATGCTAGGCAACACTGTGCGTAATGACTCCATAGAGAGTGACGTCTAGGCTGGCACCACCAACCAGCCAATCGTGAACGCACCCCTATCCCTCTGTATCTCACGCCTGTGCCATTCCCAAAGAATGTCCACAGGAATTGAGCTAATTCTCCTTCCGCGAAGACATGCTCCAAAGATTCGGACTGCGAGGCCGAACAACAAAAACACTTGGATGGGCCAGACACATGTAATCTTCCTAGCGACGACGCCAACGGCAACTGATCCCGCAACAATCGCACCATGAAGAAAGATATCTTGATTGGTACCAAATGATGCCAAACCCTATCAAACATGAATGAGGAAGGAGTCTGCCTACCAAGTATCGCGTAGGAGGAAGCAATAGAAAAATCCCCTGACTCCGTCAAAGCCCACACCACACAATCATCCGCAGATCCCACTGGGGCCAATTTGGTAACAATCTCTGAAACTATGTCATCAGGGACCCATTGCCGCAACAACTGTTGATTCCACCGCCCATTCACCACAAAATCCCTTACTAAATGATCTGAGACACTTTGTAGGCATTGACATGGAGGACCAGAGCCTAGCCAATTGTCAAACCAGAAATTACATTGACCAGACCGCACCACCCACCAAAGATTTTGCTCCGCCACCTCACGAACTTGAAGCAAGTGACTCCACATATATGAGCTGCCCTGCACCACCCCTACCATTCATGGATGACTCTGCCGGCAGTACTTGGCCCACATGAATGTCGACCATAAGCAGTCACTTGTCCGGAAGCGCCACCATAATTTGAACGAGAACGCTGACTGGACCTCCAGTAACGACCGAACACCAACCCCTCTTGTGACGAGTCGGCACACAAGTCTAGCCACTTGATCCAATGGTGTCGGAGGCCACCCTCCCGCTTCCTCCAAAGAAAATTTGCCATGGCCCGTTCAGCCAAGGCGAGGATTCCCTTCGAAGGGCATGAAGCCGCCAGCAAGTGAATCGAGACTACAGAAAGAACATGCTTAATGAGTATGAGACGAACCCCATTGGATAGAAACCTGGATCTCCAATATGAGATTTTATTAATGATTGACTGAACCAACTTCATGAAATACAGACACTTCCGACGCCCCGTAAAAAGCGTGCAGCCCAAGTAATGTACGGGAAACGGTTTAAGCCCAAACCCAGTAATCCGTCAAACCCTCGCCACACATTGACTAGGCAACTTAGTATGCACCAAGAAACCGCACTTCTGAACATTAATCTCCTGCCCCGATATTGCTTCATAGCTCCTAATCGTCTGCATGACATATCGCAGTGAAGAGGACGAAGCACTAGAAAAAACCAAGACGCCATCTGCATAGCTGAGATGAGTGATCCTAGAGCATCCTCGCGGAACTGAAAAGCACTTAAACTCCCGATACTCTATTAACTTGTTTAAAGAGCGGGACAGCATCTCCGCGCCGACAATAAATAGCCCTGGGGATAGCGGGTCCCCTTGACGAAGCTCTCGTGTGGACTTAAAGAAACCCACACTGGACCCGTTGACCAGAACTGAGAACCAAACATTCGATAGCAATCTCCAAATCCTATCAATCCATTGTTCCCCAAATCCAAATCTTCTCAAAACGGAAGTCAAAAATATCCAGGAGACACAGTCGTAAGCCTTCGACATATCCAACTTTAAAGCAACATCGGCATTTCTGGAAGACCTCCCCATATTAGAGAGCAACTCCCGTGTGAGCAAAAAATTATCCGATATAAGCCGCCCCCGAACAAACCCACTCTGCTGTGGGGAGATGATCTTAGGAAGCACTTGGGCCCAACGATCCACCAAAATTCGCGAAATTAACTTGTTAATGAAGTTACACAAACTAACTGGTCGGAATTGCGAAAAGTCCTGAGGATGCTCAATCTTAGGGAGTGCTTTCTCTTAGTTTTGCAATGTTTTAAGAATCATTTCAATTTGATAGTTGTAGCTCATGTTATAGTCAACATACTGAAATGTATTATCTCAACCACTCTCATTCTTCATTGTTTCTTGATTGCATTTCATTTCTTTAATCTTTTGCAGTTTATGTTTCTTGGAATCAATTTCAAATCATCAAAAATCATTTCACCTCACTCTAAATGATGATTTCCACGAGCCTTATGCTTGAATTTACTTGATCAAATGAACATCTTTGTTTCATTGAAACATTGAAGCTTTGTTCTTCTCTTTTTTAACTTCATTTGTTTGCTAGAACACTTGAACAAGCATAAGAAGGAACTGTAGTAATTTTCTCCTTGATAACTTATTAATGTATTTGCTCAAAAAGGAAGAACTATAGTAAAATGGACATAGGCACTGACGGTGATTGAACCACTATAAATTGATTTGAGTATCTTGTCCCTTTATCTTTACTTTGCTTATTTATTTATTTTGTTGTTTTTTGCATGATTGGTTGATTGAGTTTAATTGTTATATGCTTATATCATTATTTGTTCAATACTTATTTGAAAGAATTTTTTATTTGGGTAAAGTTATTTTTGAACTTGAAAAAATTGTAAACAACCTAATTCACCCCCCCTCTGAGATTGTCTTTGGGCCCTACGAAAAGTGTAAAAAATTAAATGGTAAGAAATATTGCTATCTACAATTTTTTGACCTTTTATTTATAAAAATGAATTTTGTGTGTCAATTAAGTAATACTTAAAAGATTAGAATGATGATGAAGTAATTATTCTCTACATCATAAACAAAGTTCTACAATTATTGGCACATTAGTTATTAATAATATTGATGATGCGAATTGATAATGGTTAGCCCAACAGTTGAACTAATGACCCTTGAGCCAATCAATTTTCTAAATCAATGAATCGTTTTGCATTCAATATTTCATATATAAAAACCTCCATAATTGCTTGTTGTAGGAACAGTTTATGTTAATGATTTACTTTGTATGGTGCGTTTCTGTTAACTTTGTTATATTGTTATTGACGAATCTTTCATTACTTTACTGCATAATCTGATTTGATTTTGTAGTCCAAGTAATCAAAATACAAGAAGATCAAAGCAAATTTTTCTAACATGTACATCATCTTCCACAGTTGCAGGTTGACTTATAATGAGATAGGTTTAACTTTTCTACCCTCAAACTTTAGAGAAATTAAGACGGCCTATAAAACAAAAACTAAAACAAAGATTCAAAAGGCAAAACTAAATTAAGAAACTAAAGAATTCAAGACTTTCAAGAAAAAAATTGATCTCTTAAAAGACTCAATAACAAAAATAACAGAGAAAGGTTGCCACTATTAAATTCAGGTTATAATAATAAGACCTTTAAAATACAACCAATCAAAAGTCAATGCATATATCATGCAATCCTAATTGCAAGTTAGGAGTTCAAACCTTGGCACCTTTAATTAAATCTAGAAGATGCATTCCTCTTGTTTTAGAGTTGATTTTTTATTAGCATGTATTTTGCCGATTTTTAGTTAGATTTTAGGGTAAGTTTTTAATGTGTTTTAAGTTAAAATGGAAGAATTGAATTACTTTATAAGCTACTTTTCATACAAGTAGTGTTTCTTAACCAAAATATGCAAAAGTGTTGGTTAATATGCAAATTTGTGTTATTTTTGTAGGTTTTGGTATCCTTTGAATTGATTCAAGTCAAGAAGAGTTTGACAGCTTTGACACACCTTTATATTTTAGTCATTTCTTGAGTTACAAGTATTGGATTGAGATGATTTTTTATCCATTTTGAAGCTAAGAAACATCTCTATAATTCTTATGAAGATATCAAAATCCAACTCATTGATTTTCCTAGTCAAAAGGCCAAAATACAGTCGGGAAAATTTCTGTCAAAACCTGAAATAGAGCATCAACTATTCAGGGGTATTTTGGTCATTTATCAGACTACAGAGATCTAAATGAGATGATTCTTGATGCATTGGAAAGCTAACTCAAAGAGCTACAACTTTGAAGTCCAAGAGCTAATTTGGCTTCCATCATCAAGAAAATTTCAGTTGAAGTTGGTCCAAAAATAGAGCAAAGTTGAGATTTGAGCAGAAAGTGCAAAACTGAAGAACATGAAGAACCACGAGGCAATCCACGAGGTATCCCTGAGAAGCTTTTGCAAGTTGATTCTAAAACTTGCACTCATTTTACACTACTTTGTGGACTAAAATGTGGATGGAACCAGCTAAACTTGAGTTGAAAAAGTGAAGAACAACTTATGACCACATTACGAGCATATTTTCTCATAAAAAAACATCTATAAATACCCTTTGTGTCTCATTTATTTGACCATCTTTTATAATTTGTTAGCATCTTGTAGCACTTTGTAGTAAGAAGTAGAATAGAGTAGAAGTATAGGTAGGCCTAGTTTCATATTGAGAGTTTCTTTCTTAGACTAAGAGCTTTGAGAGAAAGGTGAAAACACTCTTGTACGAACTTATTTGAGAGATCAATTTGTGAAGAAATTCAAGGATTCAACCTTTAAAACATTGAATAAGAATTCTTCTTCCTAAACTTTGTCTCTTGTTTTTATTTGTCATACTTTATTACAAGTTTGATTCGTGCTTAAATGTTCTTAATATGATGTCTAACTAAACTTTTTCATATCCTAGGGTGAAGATGAACTTGTTATAGTTTTGACTTGAAGTAGTTAGGGAATGATTATGTTGTTTCATGAGTTTTTAGTTTGAGAACTTGTTCTTATACTTTATAGTTGTTTGGCCATCAATTATGAATGATTTGATAATTATTGAGCAATGAAAGTTGCCTTCAAATAGATCTAAGTTCTTAAACATTAGCCTTATTCTCACGAAAGTAGTGAATAATGATTGATTGGATTCATACAATAACTTCATTGAACTTATTTAACTTCACTACAAGAAAATTGCGTTTCTGTGACAGGCGAAAGTCGTCACTAAAAATTCAGAAGTCGTCACAAAAAAAGTCAGTGACGACTTTTACTGCTGTCACAGAGCTGTCACTAGTTCTATGTCACAAAAGGGGGTCCATGTGACGACTGTTGAAAGTCGTCACAAACGATTTCGCTTTTGTGATGACTCTTGTCGTCACTCATTGTTGTACATTGTGTGACGACTTTTATTGTCACTAAGCTGGCTAAATTCTTGTCATAGTCAACCCTTGGAGTTGTCACATTATGCTTCCGTTCAGTGACGACTTTTGTTGTCATTGTTTTCCATCCATAAAAAGTGACGACTTTCTGGTGTCACTAGTGAAACTTGTTGGCAGTGACAACTTTTTTATTGTCATTTATTTTTTTGTAAAAAGCAATAATCTAATGTTAATTACGCAACATAGCTGCCAACAATCACAAAACGTTCATTGAGTAGCAAGGAGAAAAAAAAAGCCAACATACGAAAAGAAAGCCAACATTCATTTCCAATAGAAGATCAACCCAAATACATATATATATAAATGTTGCCTCAAATGAGTCATAAACCATGCACCATCCAAAATAAGCCATTCAGTTACAATACTAGTGATTTCCCATCCACAATAGAGAGTAGTAAAGTTCTATACAAAAATATGAGCACGATTCCCATCTAGAACAAAACATGAGCACGATAGGCCTTGTAGTCTTCAATTCAAAAACCATCTTCACAGCAATGACTGGCTTCTTCTTCTTGGGAATCGTGTTAGAACCTACACGTTACCAAAATTGAAGCAATGAGCACTGGTGTTAAAACTGGAACTACACTTCTAGATAGGCACCATATTATAAAAACTAATGTCACTCTAATTTGAAATTATAGCAATCTAAGTAAATTGCTTAACACAAAAATAAAGTGAAATTATAGCAAATAAGACATTGAATGTATATTCTATGAAATATAGAATAACAATACAAACACAATAAATATCTGCATGTTCACAAATATATATGCAATAACAATAACAATAACAACAATAAAATCCTAAAATCATTGAGAGCCTAGATGATCGTGAACCACACAGTATATCAAGAAAAAAAACACACACACACACAATCACAGGTGCCTCTTTTTCCTTAGCACAAAAAAAAAATTCTGATACAGAAAAATTTAGATGAGTTCGACAAAGAAAAAAGTGGAATACATCCCAACGTTCAAACACATTTGCTTTAAAAACACTAAAGTTTTGGTTGCAACATCCAGCACCTCAATGGCTGTAATTAAACATGAACAAGATTTCAAGCACCTAAATCAGCCTCAAGCAACTCAATTGCATTAAACAGGAATCAGATTTGGTGGAACCAGATTTCAAGTGCCATCAAGCAACTAAATTGACATCTAGCAACCCAATTGTATTAAAAATGAATCTCTTTTTTGTAGAACCAGAATTCAAGTGCCTCAATTGTAATAACTATGAAGAGCAAACAATTTATTTATACCTGATACAGAAGTTGCTTATTTGCGCAAGTCATTGAAGGACTTTCTAGCAATGCATTGAAGGACTTTATAGTCCACCCGCTCATTGTTTTCAAATGGAGCAAAGTGACTACAAAGGATAGCTTTGAGTAAAAATGATTCCCTGGATACAGCTCCTTTTTTGCATCTTCTAACAATTTAAGAAAGTTATTTGTGTCACTATGATTCGTATTTAGACTATCATCCGTTGATTCTTCCCTACCAGCCCAATTGTCCCCCCATTGTGCTGTCCCAATGTCGTGCAACATGTCATTTAAATCTTCAGTATCACTATCCTCCTCTCCATCCCCATGTTTAGTACTATCCCCACAATTTTGGTGTCGAAATTGTTCCCCATGGTGTATCCATCTTGTGTAGCTTTTACGAATGCCTTGAGTCAATAAGTGATCCTCCACAACTGTTTTAGTTTGGTTACAAAAATTATTGCATTGTGTACATGGGCATGGGATTTTCTGATTTTCAACTTTTTGAGAATATGCAAACTTGAGGAAATTTTTGACTCCGAGTTCATAAGCCTTGTCCTTCCTATTGCTAATCTTCATCCAAGTTTTATCCATGTCCTAGATATAGACACATCAGCCTTTAGTACAAAATACTTTTCTAATATCAAACTAAAGAGAATAATTTGTTAACTAGCCTTTTCAAAAATTAAGGCTACAAGTCATATGAAAAGCAGCCATAAAAGTAATATGAAAATTCATATGAAAAGCCATGAAATCAGTATCATATATCAAGAAAAGTAATATGTAAAGCAGCCACGAAATGAACATGAAATTAACCATGAAAGCAGTTTCCTAAAATCCAAAAAAGCCATATGTAAAGCAGCCATGAAATTAACCATGAAATCAATAGAAATTAAAGAGGAGAGACTTCAACAAATGCACTAGCAATCAACAAATGTTAATACCAACTGATGGTTAATACCAACAAATGCACTAGCAATCACTTGGTGCAAGTTGGAACTGCAACAACTGCATAATCCCTATTCTTTTTGCTTCCTTTCTGTTTCTCTCTATTTGTCATTTTCTATTTTTAGGGACTTTGGTTAGGGAATTAAAGGCCCCATTAGAGAGGGGATTTGGTTACACTTATGAGAGAATCTAATACAGACTGGATGTATTAACCATATATATAAAATAGACCATTTTTTTTTATTAGAATTTGTTCTTTTCAGTTTTTGACCATCTATAAGACTATGAAATGAAAGATAACCACCCCTGAATGTATTATATATATAAACTAGAGAACTTTTATCATACATTGTAAAAAATTTTGGATTTACCTTTAGTCTTTGCAATTTTTACGAAACAATGGCTTTCTCCAGTGGCTCCAAAAGTTTTAATAACCATTTCTTTTTATTTTTTTGGTCCTATGGGGGAAAGAATAAACCATTCTTTACAGCCATATAAACCCAAAAGGTCTAAAGAAAAAGCAAAATTTCTGTTCACTGGCATTCTAACATCTTGATAACAAAAAATTGAATAATCAAGTTAAGAGAATAGAATAGCAAAGAATTTATTCCTTTTTCTCTGTTTTGCTGTGGTATATATTAAAACTTTGCTGTTATATATTTCATATAAAATGTCATGCAGTTCTTTTTCTTACCTTTTTCAGAGCAGTTTGAAAATCATGTGCCATATTTTGAGTCTTGGTTCCAATAAAAAGAGGAAAAAAATTCCTTTTTGTAGTTAAAAATAATTGAGAATTAATGACGTAGCTGCAATTTCAGCACCTGAACTTCAACATTTTATGTTATCCTTTGTTTCTACATTCATTTATTGATGATTGAATATTATCTACTGTTGCTATAAACTCACAAAAGAAAAAAAAATACAATTAATCTGCTGAGATGGAAAAGAAATTGCTCCAGTATTTAGTTTTAGGGTGAAAATGATAATTATTAAATGGATACACTTGATGGAAATTTGTTCATCTTTCATTTGAGTCAATTTTATTTTGAACTTTTCCCCTCTAAAAATATCCCTCCATGTAGTAACATCTTCTCAGGTTCTTTCTTCTTTATATTTTCTCCCTCCCAGATAAAATTAAAAGATGTTAAAGCCAGATACCTCTACGATGTTATGGAACAAAGTCAATAAAAGAAGAACCGTACACAGGAATTTCTCAAGATACAAACTGAAAATGCAACATTTCAGAAGCCCAAATTGCCTCGGATAATGGCAAGGAAATGAAGCCTTTCGGGGGCAGGACAGAAGCCATTGGATAATGAGCTAACAAAAACAGGGGAAAATTAAAATGTAGGTTCGAAAATGGCAAGGAAATGAAGAACAAAGGGGGAATACAGATATGAAAATCTTAACTATTACAAAAGATTAACCATTGTATGACTAAACACACATTGCACAACATGTTAACAGCAATTGAAACCCCAAAACAGTTTTCTGGCCAGTTCCCAAACGTGCAAAATTCTAGTAAAGTGCATGCTTGATTACCACAGAGAGAGAGAGAGAGAGAGAACCAGAGAGTAAATTACATGGTATGGCATAAAGTACATTTAAAACAGCCAAATAAATTAGGCAAATCAGTCAAGTTCTCTTCCCCTTAAGGAAGCAATTAAATGGCACGACAAATTGTTTAATTTCTCTTTCATCCAACCAAATTAATGCAGTAAAAAAATGTTCGCATTTCATAGCTCCTCAAAGAAAGCCGGTTCTGACCATCCTAATCACAAAAAGGTTCCATCAAAATATAAAGCAAGCAATTTTTGGTTTAATCAGTCCAAATTTCTCGAAAACAGTGAAAAAATCCACAAATGAAAAAAAAAAAAATCTTGGATGAACCCTAACACTGTTCATACTCCAGATCGCAAGTGTTTCGGATGCGATTTGGCCAAGAGTATTACCTTCCCCACTGCTAATTAACAATCTAGTTCATAAATTAGTCTTTACAATAGAAGGCTGAGCAGCTTTTGAAAGCAAAAAAAAAACACATACCGCACAATTAGCTGAAGAGGGGGTCGGAGAAAAGTCTAAGCTGAAGTCGCGGAACGAGGAGGGAGCTTGGAAGTGTTCTGACTTCGCTTCTTCGGCGAGCTTGACCTGAAGATTGGCACTCGTCAATGGTGCTTCAGAGGAGCATTTTGCGGAAGCAGAAGGTGTTTGAGGTCCAGAGTTTTTTTGTGTTCACCATAGGAAGGAAAGACTGAGAATGAAATTTGTCTAAGTGTTGGAAGAGAGAAGCGGCGAGACTTTTGTTTGTCTGTGAACAACCAAAAACGACGTCGTTTTGTAGAGATTTCAGCCACCCGCCTCGCGCCTCTTTCAGATTTCAGACTGGCGCTCTTTTTTTTTTGGCATCTAAGCACGTCTTTGAGATTCCAGGATTCACGCCTTTAGCTTCATACATCTTTTTTCTTTTTTTTTTCCCTGGTCAAATTTTTTTTTCAGGTTTCTTTTTTCATACTTAATCTCTTTTTTTTTTCCTTAATCTCATCTATAAATATCAAATAAATTATTTGATATTGGTTTCTTTTTTGTGCATGTATATATATATATATGTGTGCTTGTTTGTGTCTATATACATCTTTTTGGGTTTGGACAACTCAATATACAAATTATTTAAGAAATTACCTTACAATAAAACTTACACAATAAAACATGTTTCAAAAATTTAACATGCATAGAATTGCTTATATACAGTATAGCACTTCTTACTCATGCTTATCCTACTCTTTGTCTATTACTTAGTTTTTATAATAAATTAAAAGAAACATGTAATCAAATATTCTGTTAAATGTGTTACAACTCTCAATCTTATTGCACGACAGATATTTTACTGAATAATTTTAATTTCGTATATACCCATTCCATATGAAAATAATTATTACTTATGATGTATTACACGTTATACTAATCTTTCACAGTGCTAACATTAGACTACAAATTATATTCAATTACACTTTTTCAAATTATTTCAGTTATTGATTTTTGGGGGTTGTTATAAGTAATAATAAACAATTCATGAAAAAATTTTTATGCTCAGACATGTCTATTATGTCAACTTAGCAAAAATTACAAATATCTAAAACTAGTTTGTTATTATATCATTTGCATTTTGCTAATACGTAATGAATAGGGGCTAAATTATAAAATTAGGGTGTCATATCTTCTGTGCTTTTGCTCATATAAAAGAATTGGGGGCTAAATAATAAAATTAGGGTGCCATAGTAGAATTAGTGAAATTTGATGAAAATACTATAGAATTGCTTATATACAGTATAGCACTTCTTACTCATGCTTATCCTACTCTTTGTCTATTACTTAGTTTTTATAATAAATTAAAAGAAACATGTAATCAAATATTTTGTTAAATGCGTTACAACTTTCAATCTTATTGCACGACAGATATTTTACTGAATAATTTTAATTTCGTATATACCCATTCCATATGAAAATAATTATTACTTATGATGTATTATACGTTATACTAATCTTTCACAGTGCTGACATTAGACTACAAATTATATTCAATTACACTTTTTCAAATTATTTCAGTTATTGATTTTTGGGGGTTGTTATAAGTAATAATAAACAATTCATGAAAAAAATTTTATGCTCAGACATGTCTATTATGTCAACTTAGCAAAAATTACAAATATCTAAAACTAGTTTGTTATTATATCATTTGCATTTTGCCAATACTTAATGAATAAGGGCTAAATTATAAAATTAGGGTGTCATATCTTCTGTGCTTTTGCTCATATAAAAGAATTGGGAGCTAAATAATAAAATTAGGGTGCCATAGTAGAATTAGTGAAATTTGATGAAAATACTATAGAATTGCTTATATACAGTATAGCACTTCTTACTCATGCTTATCCTACTCTTTGTCTATTACTTAGTTTTTATAATAAATTAAAAGAAACATGTAATCAAATATTCTGTTAAATGTGTTACAACTCTCAATCTTATTGCACGACAGATATTTTACTGAATAATTTTAATTTCGTATATACCCATTCCATATGAAAATAATTATTACTTATGATGTATTACACGTTATACTAATCTTTCACAGTGCTGACATTAGACTACAAATTATATTCTATTACACTTTTTCAAATTATTTCAGTTATTGATTTTTGGGGGTTGTTATAAGTAATAATAAACAATTCATGAAAAAAATTTTATGCTCAGACATGTCTATTATGTCAACTTAGCAAAAATTACAAATATCTAAAAATAGTTTGTTATTATATCATTTGCATTTTGTTAATACATAATGAATAGGGGCTAAATTATAAAATTAGGGTGTCATATCTTCGGTGCTTTTGCTAATATAAAAGAATTGGGGGCTAAAAAATAAAATTAGGGTGTCATAGTAGAATTAGTGAAAGTTGATGAAAATACTGTAGTATACAATGATGCAAAAAGTTGTCACAAAATTGGAACAGGGTAGACTTTTAATGACAACAAGTTATGTTGTCACTGTAGAGAGAGCGTTTGTGACGACTTTACTTGAGTTGTCATAAAATCATTTCCCGCGGCATCAAATGAGATGCGCGCCAACTATTTCGTGACGAGTTGAGAATGACAACTTCCAATGTTGTCACTGATTATGCTTGTGCTGTACTCATCTGTGATGACACCTAATGTCGTCACTGAATTAGGTTATCTGTGACAAGATTTTTGTTGTCACTGAAAAATATATTTCTTGTAGTGCTTGTTTCTTACTTGTTCTCTATGAACATAGGTGAAGGATATATGGTTCTAAGAGTTAAAGAAATTGATGAAAGCAATTGTTAGAGGAATTAGCCAAGGTGGTTTCTCTTAAGAATGTCCATTGGCAAAAGTGAGGACATCCATTTGGAAGTTGTTCTATGAGAATTCATGGAAACATAAGTATAATTACCTTAATTAACTTCTGATCTTGACATAAACAAGGGATTCTAAACCCTAATATCTCCTCACTTAATCTTTAAGTAATTTTATTTAATTTGTTTTTACTTTTATTTACTTTCTTGCAATATACCACCTATATGGTTGGTTTTACCACCTAATGGCTGGTTTTATATTTATTACTTATGTCATATGGCCAGTTGTATCGCCTAAGCTAACATTTTCTATGGCTGGTTGTACTGCCTAGTGAACTTTCTTTGTTTTTAATTTCTTCACTTTGATTATCTAGATAATAAAGTAAGTAATTAAATTCAAGTGATTGCCTAAGTCCCTGTAGGATCTATACCTATTATCTATATACTCAAGAAACAAACCGTGCATTTGTGAAAATATGGTAATAAGGTTTTAAAATTTGTAGTGAGTGGAAAGACCCTATCAATTTTCTCTCCCTCGAGCTCCCTTGGTTTAGCTAGATTCTCAGTTAGTATAAGTTAGTATTGGAGTAATGTAAATGTTGGTCATTAACATAGGGAAAACAAAAAGACTATGCAAAGTTACTTTGATATGAGATTTTGAATCATTCATGGTCATAACCATATAAAAAGTTAACTTGACAAGAGAATCTAAATTGTAAAATTGAGTGAACGATTATATTAAAGGTAATGTTACGATTAAAATAAACTGACAAGTAGCAAAAACAAATTTTTTTGAACCAGTAATGCCTATCATAAAATGTCACTACCTATAAAAAGAAGCATAGCATTAACAACTATTGAACTCTATAAAGTCATCACCTGACGTCATGCTTGCTATATATGTAAAATACCTCTAAATCCAAGATTAGCAGAATTGAAATAAAATGCCTTATTCATGAGGATTAGTATCAAATTGATATTTAAAAACCACTTGCTAATGCTATTGCCAACGGAAAAAACGTTGATTGATTTGTTGCAATGATAGCTAAAGACAGTGAAGAAAGGAGTCTAAGCAGACTCTTAGACACTAATACGAGGAAAAAAAATATGAGCTTTCTGTTCACAAATAAAGTTGTTAGCACCATTTTGAAGATAACGAGTAAGGACTCGACTTTTTATTTTTATTTTTTTCTAAGAACTAGACTGAAAATAAAAGTGGCCCATATTTTATTTGTTGCAATGTTATAAAAAAATCATGTATCCATTAATCATGGAATATATTTCTTTTCTTTTTTTTTTTTGGTCAGACCACCCGGTATCCTGAGCCACTACTCCGACTAATTTGGATTCGGTCCAAGTTGCACCCACAGAGTCCGACTCTTGCTCGGGGGTAAGGCCTGGCCCCGCTGTTTGAATTGGCGCTCACAACCAGAGTCGAACCGGCGATCTCATGTAGCATTCACAAGCCGCTTACCACTTATGCCCAGCCACTGGGTTTGAATATATTTCTTTTCCAACTTAATGCTTTTCTACATATGATTCCATGCAAACCCCTGCAATGCATGAGAATAATACGACCTACTCAGTGCACAAACATTGTGAAGAATGCATTCACAAATACAAATTGAAAACATGCCAAAAACAATATATTAGGCAAAAGTGTAGAAAATGCTTCGAACATTTCATGTTCTGACTTTGTGCATCCAAAACTTTTCATATAATTTATGTCCCTCAAAAAGTAAAATGCATCAATTTGATCTCAAGCCCCAATAATGGTCACAATTTTTACTAAAGCATCACGAGGATTATAGGTGATGCATTTTACAAGAGCAAAAGGTCAAGTTAACAATTTTAGGCATACATATGACCGATATTTCAACATAACTAAATGGAGTAAGGGTTTTGCTTGTAAATTGTGGTGGCATTTACACAAGAATGACTCAATATGGGCAGAATTTATGCACTTGAAATACATTAATGGACTTCATCCATCTAGGGTGTAGGTCATAGGCCCCTTTTGGCATGGAGACGACTTGAGCATATTCGAGAATTCATTGAGTCCAGGATTAGGTGGCGCTTTGGCAAGGGTTTTGTTGATTTTTGGTATGATCGGTAGTTATTGGAGGTGCCCTTGGCGGATATGGTATCTATCGTTGATCCTCCTGATATGCTAGTGGCGAAATTTTACGGAGATGATGGCTGGAATGTTGAGTTGTTAAAGGCTTGGTTGCCAATGGTGTTGGTTCAACAAGTTCAGGAGATTCACTTGTTTCCGAACCAAGATGATGTCATGGTTTGGCTAGACTCTTCAACATGGGGTTTCTCTATTAAATCGGTTTGGGAGTCTCTGCGGCAAATAAGGAATTTATCCTTGGTTGATAGGTTTCTATGGAATAGTATACTACCATTAAAAATACCATTCTTTGCTTGGAAAGTGTTACAAAATCTGGTTCCTTTGGATTTAAATCTAAAAAAGCAGGGTTTCATCTTGGCTTCTCGTTGTTCTTGCTGTTCATTGCATGAAGAATCCTTGACTCACTTGTTCCTTACTGGAGCAGTAGGGAAGCAAGTCTGGAAATTTTTTCGGACACAGTTTGGTATTCTTCAATCTAGTCCTCAGTCACTCTCTCCAATGTGTCTATCTTGGTTTTTATCTACTTCATTTGTTTCGGCGGATCATATAAGGACTGCCATTCCGTGTTTAATCTTATGGTTCTTATGGAAAGCTCGGAATTAATCACAATTCGAGGGGGTTCATTTTGAGGCACAGAAGGTAATTTCGATGGTGGGAAGTTTTGTTGAGCAATTATGTGGGCAAAGGTTTTTTCTCCATTTCACTTTAAGGGTGACTCGGATGATCCTTGGGCGAGCTTTGTTACTAAATTGCCTCAAGTAACTAGACGGTTCATGGTCTCTTGGCAAAAACCCCGTATGATTTTGTCAAGCTAAATACTGATGCCAGTGTCTCAAATGGGAAGGCCTCCGGAGGAGGGTTGCTTAGGGACCATGAGGGGCGGTTGATCTTTGCATTTTACAAGGAATTTGGGGAGATTGATGCACTGACTGCTGAAAGTTTGTCGTTGTTGCATGGCCTACAATTGTGTAAAAATGCTCGAGTCCAGGGTCTTTTTGTAAAAGTGGATTCAGAGAGCTTGGCTTGTCTATTGAATGCAGGGATACTGTCAAAGTGGCTGTTATGTAACTCTTTGCAAAGGATTCGGGATTTGCTTCGGAACTTGCACTCTACAGTCACTCGAAGCAAATGGTGCCGCAGGGATAGTCGGACCCCGTAAGAATTGATCCGAACACCCCTATGTCGACAAAAAAAAAAAAAAAAAATAGTGCGACAGGCAAGTGTCGCGCCCCACTTTTCGAATGAATGAATGTGTGTTGTGGTGTGTGTAGTGTGCAAAATGAAAAGTAAAAGGCCATGGGACTCAGAATGCGACGATTTGGCCAAGTGAAGTTCAAAAGGGTTTTTTGTATCAAAAATGGAGTCGCCACTTGGTATAGAGTTAGGGTGTACCAAGTCACCCAAAAAGTGTTTTTGTTTTTGAGTAAAAAGTAAATAAACCCTTTTTGAGAACTTTTGGGTCTGCGAAACCAAAAGAGGGATCGGGGGTCACATTTGACGAAGGGGAAGGCAAAGATAAAAATCCAAGGCACCCCTTCGACCTAGCCAAGGCTAGTTGCGTGACTTAAACCAATTTTCCCTAATTTTTCTACCCAAGGTATGTATCGCGTGTTGGATATGTCTATATGAATGCAAAAACCTAGACCTAGGGGGACATGGGGGAAATTTCTCTTCACAGGTTGAGTGGTGCCAATCACATTAATTGTGAAGCCCAACAATGATCCTTTGGAGAGGTCACACCTAAACCTAAATGACGTGAAAAATGAGTGGAATGCATGCCATGTGAAAGTGTGAGTTTGTGTGAAGTGAGAAAAATGATAAAAGTAATAAGATATAAGTGAAGGTGTGCAAATGTAGATGAAAGTACTCGTGTGCGAGTGAAGATAAAAATGTTCATGTGCAAGTGAAGATAAAAAAGTGTTCGTGTGCAAGTGAAGATAAAAAGGTGCATGTGTGCAAATGAGACAAAAGTGAAAGTGTAATGATAGAGTGGATTGAGAGTGCATGAGCCTAGGGAATTCATGCATATTGGGTACGGGGAGACCTAAATCGTGACTTGATTTTTCCTTTGATAGAGGGAATATAAGCGTGCTAAGGCTTAGAAAAAAGCCACACTCGTCTATATCCCATATTTAAGGGGACTCTCACGCAAATGTACCCTATGACTAGTATGAGATGCAAAAATCCTAAAATGAGGGGAAAAGGGGCTCGAGGAGCATGCCAGATGATAAAACTAAGGAAAAATGCATGATATGTAGTGAACAAGCAAATGATGTGCTAACGAGGGGAAATCCCTAAGGGTCTAGCATTGGACTAGCCCATTCTATGAATTCCGACTAGCGTTGGACTAGCGGAAACGTACATTCATCCATTCCATTCATTCATGGCAATGAAAGCAAGTAGACATGCCAAAATACTCGTAAACACATAGCACATAGCATTTAGCATGCTCGACTAGATGCAAGAGCCTAATAAAGCAATTAAACATGTAGCAACAAAAACAAGCAAGCAAGGGAAAAGGGAAGTGGACCAGATGCTCTCCGAGCCCTATCTATTACAAGCCAAGAGGTGTACACATACCCCATAAAAGCATAAAGGGGAAGGGGAAATGGACCAGATGCTCTCCGAACCCTATCTATTACAAGCCAAGAGGTGTACACATACCCCATAAAACTTAAATAACAGTAAAAGTAAGTAAATGCATGCAAAGAGGTAAGGAAAGCGAAGTAGACAGGCATATTCACATAACACGTAGGAGCACATAGGGTCAAATGAAGTGCAAATGAGGGATAGAGTGTACCTCCCTTGGAATGGAGTCCAAATGAAGTGAAATTATTCAATTACCCTCCAAAATAATAAACAGGTCATGGCACCACTTTGTTTAAGAAAAATCAAAAGAAATGGGCAAAACAAGGCTCACTTAGTCATAAAGCTCTTAAATTCATGCATGAAGTGCAATTGAAACAAAGCATGGTAGTCAATTGAAACAAACAAGCAATGAAGTTGTAAAATTAAAAGCCACCAAGGGCCAAATTGAGGAAATCATTCAATTGATTGGGTCATAGTAGGACAAGGGGAGACTTGGGGGGCCAAAGTGTAATTTTTGAACATTTCCATGCAATAGCATGCAACTCACGTAGGAAACATTTTTCTGCAAAA
Organism: Coffea eugenioides; assembly: GCF_003713205.1. Taxonomy (NCBI): domain Eukaryota; kingdom Viridiplantae; phylum Streptophyta; class Magnoliopsida; order Gentianales; family Rubiaceae; genus Coffea; species Coffea eugenioides. Next base: position 53,688 of record NW_020862881.1, on the reverse strand, counting down.
TTTTCTGTCATGCTTTATCAACCGAAACCACACTCAAACACATAACTTGTTTTTCAAGAACATATTTCAACTCCAAATTCACAACCTTAAGCTAATCAGCAAGCTCCACCATAAACCTCATCCAAACAAAGTGAAAGCTTAGAAAAAACTCATGCAAAGTTCTAATAAATGGGCAAAACATTTGAAGAATGCAGCTGCCGTAATTTCCCTAGCTTCTACTTCCAAGACCAGATTCCAGATTCAGGCATGTATCATAACCAAAGTTTCTTTGATCTAACATCCAAACTTTGAAAATAAACAATCAAGACATTAGTTTGACATCCCTACAAGCAAGACATGGGAAGGAAATTCAAACAGCAAAAGACACACTGATGCAAAATTCTGGGCAAGATGTTCATATGAAGAGATGATTTAGCAACCTGCAATTCATTTTTGACATGGCCTATCAGCAAGTATTCAATACAATTTAAACCTTTCAGCCCCAAACATGCAAAACTGACCCTAAATCATTCCATTCCTTGCCCTTAATACAGATTAAACATGCAACTAGGTGTAAGGACTTGGGGAGCAACCACGGAGCAGCAAAACAGAACAGAAAAATGCAGCTTCTTTTGTTTTGTTGCAGGATTTTGCAGCAACAAGCTCATGTAGATTAAATTGCCAAAACAGGTAGACAAACATCAGAACATTTTGCAAGCATGAAGGCTGATGTGTAAATACTAGCCAAGTATGAAAGAAATCACAAACTTCAAACAAGCCAACATTCGAACAATCAAAAGGACAAAGTTTGCCCAGGCTGCTGCATCAACCGAGAACTTCGCATCTTGCTGCAGCAGTTTTTGTGCGCAAAATAATCAAACCTCATTTAAAGCCAGTTAGCAAAAATCCCCCAAAACAATTTTCAAACTTTGCAACGTAAAATATTGCAGCTTTAACATGAACATCAGAACAGAAAATACGGACAAACTGGGAGCTTTCACAACCATCTGACATGCGACTTCAGACGCAAAATTGAACGAATCAGCCAAGGAAATGCTATTTTTTCTTCAAAGTCCACATCTTTACTACTAAATCATAGCTTTGAGAATGAAATTAACGACACCAAACAACTTTGGAAACCTAATCAAACTTGCCATACAAAATAATCAACAAAAAGGCAACAGCTCTAAGCTATAATGATAACGAAAAGGGCTACTGCAAATCTTTCCGTCATACTTGCATTTTCATTGCCGAACAAGATAGCTTAAACAATCAACACATAACCATTGGGGACAACAAACAACCCACGATTCTCACAGAAACTATCTATAAGCAAAGCTAAGAAATCTTACGATTCTGCTTCGGCCGGGGTTGGCAGCTAGTATGTTTCGGTAGAGGCTAAACTAAGATTCCCGCAGCTCCTCTCCTTCTTTTGGCTTGACCCGAAGCCCTCTTTACCTCCCTCCTTGGTCTCTTTTGCTTCCCAAACTCTCCCTCAGCCTTTTTACTCAGCTTTTCACTCAATCCTCCACTCCTAAAACCACTCCTTTCTCTCGCTGGTTTCGTTCGTTCTACAGCCGTCCATTTCTCTCCAAAACTTTCCCTCACTTTTTTAGTTTTCTGGTTCACTCTTTTTCCGGCTACCCTAGCTGTTTTTTCCTCTCTTCCCCGGCCGTCAACTACCCTCTCCCTCGCTCAGTTTTTCTGTTTGCCTCTCGATGCTCTCTCCCCCTTGCTCACCGAAAAACCCCCTCCCTTGCGGCTCTCCTTTACTCTATCTATTTATATCAGCAAAAACAACCCTAAAACAACTTAGCCCTCTTGCCATATTTGCAGCCAAAGGAGCCGTCTCAATCTTTCCTTGCAAGCTGCACCAAAACGCAGCTTGCCGCGTTTCCTTTTTTTTTTTTTTTTTTTACTATCAACAGAAATGATAAAATATAAATAATAATTATAATAACAAATTGACAAAAACCAGGTAATAATAATAGTAATAATAATGAAGATAATTTAAAAACTAAACAACTAAAAACAACAAAAATGGCCATTTTTCCATCTTTTTCACATTTTCTTTTTCATTTTCATTCATTTTCTTTTTCTCAAAATAACTTAATAAAAATAACTAAAGTGCCCAAAGATTGAATTTAAAGAAATAAACATATTTTTGTGAACAAATTTTCCTTTTCCTTTTTGCTCTTTTTTTCATTTTTCCAATCCAACTAAAGCCTATTTTTCCTTTTTCCTTTTTCCTATTTTCTCATTTTTTATGATTTTTCATTTTCATTTCTCTTTCAAGAAAGCATTGAATAAAAACAAAATGACTAAAATGATTTTTCCTTTTCTTTCTAAAAACTCTATAAACTTAAAAACTAAACAAAACTAAAAACTAAAATCTAAAACTTAAAAGTGATTAAAAACCTGAAATGACAAAATAAAAATGAATAGACAAACTAAAAGGGCAAAATGAATAAAACTAAAATAAAATAACAACTAAAAATGCAAAACACACAACAACGAACTAAATGCAAGCGATCTAAAATAAAAATCATGAAGTAGATGCCACATACAAATTATTCAAAATTTGGTGTCTACAGTTTGCCCCTCTTTGTCTGAGTTTTGAAAAAACTTGGGACAAAGAAGTAGACGCCAAATACTTACCTGTGTTATTGGGCTGCAAAATGATTCCAACGAACAAGAATTCTAAAAAATGGGACTGACCCGAACATGAATGTAAAAAATGGGATAGACCAGAACAGAAATTTAAATTTGGGATAGACCCACGGGATAGACCCGGACTGGAATGTAAATTTGGGATAGACCCACGGGATAGACCCGGACAGAAATTTAAAATTGGGATAGACCCACGGGATAGACCCGGACAGAAATGTAAAATTGGGATAGACCCACGGGATAGACCCGGACTGGAATGTAAAATTGGGATAGACCCACGGATAGACCCGGACGACCCGGACTGTTAAAATTGGGATAGACCCGGACTGTAAATTGGGATAGACCCCGCGGACTAGACCCACGGATGTAAATTGGGATGGGATAGACCCATGGCATAGACCCACGGATAGACCCGAACAGAAATGTAAATGGGATAGACCCACACCCGGACAGGATAGACCCGGACATGCGGATGGATAGACCCGAACAGAAATTTAAAATTGGGATAGACCCACGGGATAGACCCGGACAGAAATGTAAAATTGGGATAGACCCACGGGATAGACCCGAACAGAAATGTAAAATTTGGGATAGACCCACGGGATTTTTAAACAATGAATTGAGTTCTTACCTGAGAGTAGTTCAAACTTTTGTACCAAGAGGGAGATTTGGATCTTTATGGCTAGAACGATAGCTGATGTCGTTCCTTATGACCCAACCTTTGCCAAATTATCATTTCGTCTTTGCTTACTGGAGAGCTTTTTCTGACGTCGATTCAGGTGCGAAAAGAAGTGTGGTTGTTTGTGTTTGTAAATGCAACGTTCCTGGAAGAAAAGAAGAAATAATGGACTTGCCACCATCATTCGATCCGGCTTGCCTTGAGAATCGTGTAAACATGAGTCTTTTGATGCTTTTGCCAACTTTTGCTGCGGCATCTGCCTTGGTTGAATTTGTAATTTTGAAACCTTTCGATTCCGGAGACCAATAAAGTGCGCATTTACCATGTCACCAAATCCATGTAGCAGCTTGGTTGCATTTTACTCACTTTAAAAGATGATTGAATCCCATATTCTTGCACAAACCTTAGGGTTTATCATTCATCCGAATCCAATGGTAAAAGAATGATGCATGAAAAAATTAATGCAAAATGATTTCCTATGTTATGCAGGAATGCCAAAGAATGTAAAACACCACCAACTGTGCTTAATCCTACAAAATGCCATGAATACAAGCAAATGAGGAAAGATGAATTTCATAAGAATGTATTTGGAAAAGAATATTTTTACAAAGCGACACAGTTTTGGCCAACAGATGTCATATTCAAATCTCTGGATATCTTTGTTCTGGAATTTAATATTGGCAGAAGTATGACAAAAATGAGAAGAAATCCAAATGAACCAAGTCACCAGCTGTTCCTCCTCGTGCTTGCTCGTTGCAAAAAACTTGCCTTGGCGCCCTTTCGGGTTTTCACCAAGGTTGCCCCCACCCTTTTTGTTTTTGTTTCGTTTTGTTTCGTTTGTTTTTTTGTTTTTTTGATTTTTTTGATTTTTTTGTCTTTTTGTTTTTTTAAGGTGCCCTTTCGGGCTTTCACCTAAGTAAGCAATGGAAGAGCTCGTCCATAATCGACTCAGAAATGTAAGTTGAAGATTGCTGGCATCAGCAAAATGCACTTCCCTTGTAAGATTAGGCGAAGGCATTATGGACATCACTTGCCAGTTGATTAGCAAACTTTCCAATAGAAATACAACAAGTGACGAAAGTCAGGACTTTGGGCTTTTGTAATGAGGTCAGGTGGGGTGTTTTCAAGAAAAGTTGAGGCTTGAAAGCAAATTTGATGAGAGGTGTGAAATAACCTGAGATTGCATCATTTTGAGATCATCTCCAAATTTTGAACAAAACTGAGGAAATTTGCCCCAGTTTAATTGAATTCTTCTCTTTGTGCTTTTCATTGCATTTTTCACTTTTGCATTTTTCTTCAAAAACTAAATTTGCCCCAGTGTGGGGTTCTCTTTTTTCTTTCTGATCATTTCTTTTCAAAATGAATTTGCCCCAGTGTGGGGTTTTCCTTTTCTTTCCGATCATCTCTTTTCAAAATGAATTTGCCCCAGTGTGGGGTTGGCAATTCTCAGGGGTTGCCAAACGAAAATTTATCAATTCTGATGGCTCAAAGGGGACAAGTAGGGATAAAATGCTTTAAATGTAAAAGAAGAGGGCCTGACTTGCATTTCGCCATTTGCATGAATTTCTAAGGAAAATTTGCATGATCAAATGAAAATCTTCTTGCACATATCTGATTTGATGGGTTGAGGGAATGTTTGACCATCCATTTCCGCCAAAATGAGTGTTCCGCCAGGTAATACCTTTTGGACAACGAACAGCCCTTTCTGATTTTGGGCGAATTTGTCTCTGCCTTCGTCTTGTATTGGCAAAGTTCGCTTGAGTGCTTTGTCGCCTTCCTCAAAATGTATGCTGATGAAACTTCTTGTCGTAGGCTCAGGCCAGGCGTGTTTGTAACATTTCATGACAAACGGCATTCTTGGCTGAACTCCCATTAGAGTGTGCAAAGATTGAATTTCTGCTACTGCAAACGAGACTGCCTCCAACCATCTGTACACCTTGACACATGGTCAAACTCTTAATCATCTCCTTTTCTGCTTTTGTCCAAACGAATGCTGATTTATGTCCTTTTGACCTTATTCTCAGTGCCAATGTGAACAATTGCTATGGCTTCTAGGTTTGGTTCGAATTTCTCCTCGTTTTGTTCAAGATTTTTTGAAAAAGAATCAAATACTTTCTCATTATCACTCTCGCTTTGAAATTTGGGTTCCAAAATTCTCAAGTCGTGAGTGAGATAGAGATTGCCATTATTGAATTCCCAGAAAAATGATATCCAAAGGGTCAAATAATTTTATCTTTGGTCATTTGAAAGAATTAACGAATTTGGAATAATAAGCAAACAAATATACAACAAACAAATGAACAAGCAATATGAGCGAAATATAAACAAACGAATAAACAAAATAACCTGACAAGAATGACTTGTGCATTTTCATAAAACCTTTGATTGAAAGCAAATGAACTAAAAACTTAAAAAATATTTACATGCGCAAATTTTAGTCAAAAGTAAAGATGTTTTCATTAGCTAATTACAGATGCAAAAGTTTTTTCCTCATGAATTCGCATGAATGACAAACCCCCTTTAGGTTTACCGAAACTCCTTCTGAATGGGTAGAAATTCGGCTGTCCAATTGGAAATTGATCCCTCAGGGATATCGGGAAATTCTGCATCATTTCCAAACACTTCAGCCTCACTTGATGAGTTTTTAGCAGGCTCCTTAAATTCCGTATGGTCCATAATAACCCCAATGGTGTTATCGTACTCTGGCAGGGGGTTCTTATCCACATTTGGCGCTTGTGCCTCTTTTCTTCTAATTACAATCTCTCCTGCTTCAATCATATCTTGCACCTTGTGCATAAGTGCTCTACAATCAGTGGTTGGGTGGCCGGGTGCTCCCGAATGATAGGCGCAAGTGTACTGAGGATTGTATCCGGCAGGGACGCCATGAGAGTAAGTTGGAGGGAGAATTATGCCAATTCTACCAGCAGCCTTTAATTGTTCATACAATTGGTCCAGAGGCCTGCCTAGGTTGGTGAATGTTCGGCTACGGCTTTGATTGTAAGTTTTAGTGTGTTGGGGATAGTTGTAGGTAGGTCTGTTTGGTGGAGAAAATTGTTGATTGTAGGGAGGTCGGGGTCGAACTTGTTGGAAGTTAGGCTGAGATATTTGAAAAGGGGCTATAGACGAGTTGGTGTATTTAGGGCGAGGACGAGGTTGAGTGGTATTAGGGTGATGAACAGGATGAGGGTTCGAATGATAAGGGTAGGAGTTTGAGTAGGTAGGGTGCTGTCTAGGCCTGGAGCTTGGGACACGGTTTCGATCACAAACAAAAACGATTTCCCCCTTTTCCTTTTGGAATTGTTGCTTTTTCCCACTGCTCCCTTGTCCTTGCAAAGCATCCAACTGCGATTCGAGGGCAGAGACATTACCCGTCCTATCATACTTGTTAAATTTAGGGGTTTTGAACCTCTCAGGCAACCGCACATTCGGCAAAAGGCAAAGCTTATCGTAATCCAAAACTCCTTGCTTGTTCAACCCCTGACTTTTCCCCATAAACTCATCAAAGCGGTCAAGGCGCTTGAGCAGCTTCATATCAACGGGAGTGGAAGATTCCCCCATTTCTGGCTTGGTTTGAACAGTGTGGTCTGGTAGGAAAGGTTCAGCAGCAGGGTAATAAAAGGTATGTAGCTCAGGTGATATATTTGAAGTAGCTTGGGGTTGTGAGCCTTGCCTGCGAGTAAGAAAAGATGAAGGATTAGGAGGGTAGGCGTATGGCAAATTTGTGGTGGGATAGGCGAAAGTTTCCTCGGGTGGAATAGGGAATGATGGAGTATCAGTGACTTGAGTTGAAGGGATGACAAATGATTCTGGCTCTGGCTGCCTGTCAGGTACAGGTTCAGGTTGAACTCCACTACTGATAAGCTCATCGATTAATTTCTTTTGAGCGGCCATTTCTGACGCCATTTCCCCAAACTTCGTAAGCATCTCGGTCAGTTGGACCCCCAAACTTGCAGTCTCAGGTTGGGCTGTAGTAGCAGACTTATCCGACAGTTCCGGTTGCGAACTCATGTTTACATGACTTCTCCAGGCTTGATCACGGGATCGCGTTATGATGGGGCTTCGACGAGAAGCGATGTTTAAATATTACCTGAAAATTTTGAAAGATTGCCTTTAGATTCAACTCTCGCTTAGATATTCCAATAAAAATAAAGAAAAGGAAAAGAAAAAGGCAAGAGTTAGTAACTATCCAAAAAAATTCGGATGCATGTCCTATTGGGGAGCCCTTTTTATGCCAAGGGTAGGCCTAGCATGAAAATGCGATCCTCCAGAGCAGGCACTATACAATACCTGATGGATCCAATCAGCTTATGGAGTGAAAATAATTTTGAAAAATTTGGCCCATTGGAATAAGAAGAGACGTTTGTCAAAATGAGGACCTCGTCCGAAGGGATTGATTACCTTTGATTTGCAAAACGCATGGGTTTGACCTTGACGAACTTCCTATTCAAAGAGATTGGAATTCGTTGATAAAATTTCTCAGTGAATTACGGGTCAAAACCCCAATTGATCAAGTGATTGGATGCAATGGATGCTTTTCTCAAAATCGACTAGGTTTTTTATTTTTAAAATTCGACATTGAAACCCTAATTGGTCAAATGAAATTGACAATTTATTAAAAATCGACCGGATTACCCTAAAAAGGGAAACAGGTCAAATGAATTGAATGAAATTTATCCAAAATTAATCAGATCACCCTAAAAAGGGTAAATTGATCAAATAGATTGAACGAAACTTGATTTATTCAAAATCGGCTCGGTTGCCCTAAAAATGGGTAAATTGGTCAAATGAATGAAATTGAATTAGGGATTTATTCAAAAATCGGCCGAATGACCCTAAAAAGGGTAAATTGGTCAAAAAAATTGACGATTTATTGAATGAATTGGCAAAATGATTTGGTTGAATTGTCCGGCCATTGGTGATTTCAAAATTATTGAGATGCATTAGTCTATGAGCTTCTAAAATCAAAATTTTGGCCTCAATTTATTTATCATCTCAATAGGAGGAATCATTTGTGAATTTTCTTCAAATTAATGTCCTTTTACGCAAGGAAATTTTACCAATTTTGATAAAATGGCCAAAAAGTGATTATTAGATGCTCATATTCCAAAAATCGCTCTTATGAAGATGATCGGATCCTACCTTACCTTGTGCACTACCCTTTTGGATGGTACAAAATGTAAACGTGCAAGTCTCACTGGATTAAGTATCCGAGACACAAGGTGGCTTATTCCTAAACACGGGATTCCCTATGTGGCATTCCCTTTCTATGGTTTATGCATGATGCCATTTATTAAAGCGATGTAAATATGTGACAAATATGGCCTAAAGGACATAAATAATACATCGTGGGGAAAAGGTCTAAAAATAAAATGTATTTATTGAAAATCAAGTGTAATAACTGAAATTTAAACATGTGAGTCATCTAGTGGGTGAGTCACTAAAAGAGTGCCAACGAGGCCTCTTATTGCTACGGCACATGAATGCAGGCCAAGAAAACAAAGAAATGGTTAGTGCAATTAATAGTACACATAACACATTGGGAGCAATTAAGAAAAGAGGTACAATAAAACAAGTAAAAGGGGTGGAACCCCTTCCCTCGTGCCTAATGTGCTTAAAAGAGGGTGAGGCTGACTCTATCCTAGGGAAATGCTAACATGGATGCATGAGGTTGGGGTTCACTAATGCGACTAGACTCGATAAGGCTTAAAAGGTCCCCAAGCCTTCAGACCTAAGGGAATGGGTCATCAATCCCAAGACCCTCGGTCGGTGGCTCGAGCGGTCCCCTAGGTATTGCTATGGGCGCAAAGCACACCATCCACATACCCAGAGAAACCATTCCTAGTCCTACAAGGCGGTGTGGGAAAGAGCCCACGAAAAATAAAATAAAATGGGATAAAAGCAAGTAAACGTGCACGTATGAAGTGTTTTCCCCTATTTTGAGGGAAGGGGTTGAGAACCACGCGAGGCTCTAAAGGTGACACACACCCCCTCCCAAATGCAATGCAAGCGCGAGGTAAAGAAGTAAATATACATCCAATCAACCAATCATACGTACGTGAGTGAAGGAATAGTTGAATACGCGCGCGAGGCAAAAGGCCCTAAAAATGGAAAATGCAACCCTAATATCCAAATGCAATGCATAAAAAGGGTAGAAAAAGGAAACGAATGGCTAAGTCAAATGCTCGGACCCACTTAGGAAGTCCCCAGTGGAGTCGCCAACTGTCGCGCCCCACTTTTTGATCGGTGTGATGAATGTGTGATGTGTGATGTGTGGTGTGTAATGTGTGAACGTGTGCAAAATGAAAAGTAAAAGGCCATGGGACTTAGAATGCGACGATTTGGCCAAGTGAAGTTCAAAAGGGTTTTTTGTATCAAAAATGGAGTCGCCACTTGGTATAGAGTTAGGGTGTACCAAGTCACCCAAAAATGATTTTTGTTTTGAAAAAAAGTAAATAAACCCTTTTTGAGAACTTTTGGGTCTGCGTAACCAAAAGAGGGATCGGGGGTCACATTTGACGAAGGGGAAGGCAAGGATAAAAATCCAAGGCACCCCTTCGACCTAGCCAAGGCTAGTTGCGTGACTTAAACCAATTTTCCCTAATTTTTCTACCCAAGGTATGTATCGCGTGTTGGATATGTCTATATGAATGCAAAAACCTAGACCTAGGGGGACATGGGGGAAATTTCTCTTCAAAGGTTGAGTGGTGCCAATCACATTAATTGTGAAGCCCAACAATGATCCTTTGGAGAGGTCACACCTAAACCTAAATGACGTGAAAAATGAGTGGAATGCATGCCATGTGAAAGTGTGAGTTTGTGTGAAGTGAGAAAAATGATAAAAGTAATAAGATATAAGTGAAGGTGTGCAAATGTAGATGAAAGTACTCGTGTGCGAGTGAAGATAAAAATGTTCATGTGCAAGTGAAGATAAAAAAGTGTTCGTGTGCAAGTGAAGATAAAAAGGTGCATGTGTGCAAATGAGACAAAAGTGAAAGTGTAATGATAGAGTGGATTGAGAGTGCATGAGCCTAGGGAATTCATGCATATTGGGTACGGGGAGACCTAAATCGTGACTTGATTTTTCCTTTGATAGAGGGAATATAAGCGTGCTAAGGCTTAGAAAAAAGCCACACTCGTCTATATCCCATATTTAAGGGGACTCTCACGCAAATGTACCCTATGACTAGTATGAGATGCAAAAATCCTAAAATGAGGGGAAAAGGGGCTCGAGGAGCATGCCAGATGATAAAACTAAGGAAAAATGCATGATATGTAGTGAACAAGCAAATGATGTGCTAACGAGGGGAAATCCCTAAGGGTCTAGCATTGGACTAGCCCATTCTATGAATTCCGACTAGCGTTGGACTAGCGGAAACGTACATTCATCCATTCCATTCATTCATGGCAATGAAAGCAAGTAGACATGCCAAAATACTCGTAAACACATAGCACATAGCATTTAGCATGCTCGACTAGATGCAAGAGCCTAATAAAGCAATTAAACATGTAGCAACAAAAACAAGCAAGCAAGGGAAAAGGGAAGTGGACCAGATGCTCTCCGAGCCCTATCTATTACAAGCCAAGAGGTGTACACATACCCCATAAAAGCATAAAGGGGAAGGGGAAATGGACCAGATGCTCTCCGAACCCTATCTATTACAAGCCAAGAGGTGTACACATACCCCATAAAACTTAAATAACAGTAAAAGTAAGTAAATGCATGCAAAGAGGTAAGGAAAGCGAAGTAGACAGGCATATTCACATAACACGTAGGAGCACATAGGGTCAAATGAAGTGCAAATGAGGGATAGAGTGTACCTCCCTTGGAATGGAGTCCAAATGAAGTGAAATTATTCAATTACCCTCCAAAATAATAAACAGGTCATGGCACCACTTTGTTTAAGAAAAATCAAAAGAAATGGGCAAAACAAGGCTCACTTAGTCATAAAGCTCTTAAATTCATGCATGAAGTGCAATTGAAACAAAGCATGGTAGTCAATTGAAACAAACAAGCAATGAAGTTGTAAAATTAAAAGCCACCAAGGGCCAAATTGAGGAAATCATTCAATTGATTGGGTCATAGTAGGACAAGGGGAGACTTGGGGGGCCAAAGTGTAATTTTTGAACATTTCCATGCAATAGCATGCAACTCACGTAGGAAACATTTTTCTGCAAAATTTTCTGTCATGCTTTATCAACCGAAACCACACTCAAACACATAACTTGTTTTTCAAGAACATATTTCAACTCCAAATTCACAACCTTAAGCTAATCAGCAAGCTCCACCATAAACCTCATCCAAACAAAGTGAAAGCTTAGAAAAAACTCATGCAAAGTTCTAATAAATGGGCAAAACATTTGAAGAATGCAGCTGCCGTAATTTCCCTAGCTTCTACTTCCAAGACCAGATTCCAGATTCAGGCATGTATCATAACCAAAGTTTCTTTGATCTAACATCCAAACTTTGAAAATAAACAATCAAGACATTAGTTTGACATCCCTACAAGCAAGACATGGGAAGGAAATTCAAACAGCAAAAGACACACTGATGCAAAATTCTGGGCAAGATGTTCATATGAAGAGATGATTTAGCAACCTGCAATTCATTTTTGACATGGCCTATCAGCAAGTATTCAATACAATTTAAACCTTTCAGCCCCAAACATGCAAAACTGACCCTAAATCATTCCATTCCTTGCCCTTAATACAGATTAAACATGCAACTAGGTGTAAGGACTTGGGGAGCAACCACGGAGCAGCAAAACAGAACAGAAAAATGCAGCTTCTTTTGTTTTGTTGCAGGATTTTGCAGCAACAAGCTCATGTAGATTAAATTGCCAAAACAGGTAGACAAACATCAGAACATTTTGCAAGCATGAAGGCTGATGTGTAAATACTAGCCAAGTATGAAAGAAATCACAAACTTCAAACAAGCCAACATTCGAACAATCAAAAGGACAAAGTTTGCCCAGGCTGCTGCATCAACCGAGAACTTCGCATCTTGCTGCAGCAGTTTTTGTGCGCAAAATAATCAAACCTCATTTAAAGCCAGTTAGCAAAAATCCCCCAAAACAATTTTCAAACTTTGCAACGTAAAATATTGCAGCTTTAACATGAACATCAGAACAGAAAATACGGACAAACTGGGAGCTTTCACAACCATCTGACATGCGACTTCAGACGCAAAATTGAACGAATCAGCCAAGGAAATGCTATTTTTTCTTCAAAGTCCACATCTTTACTACTAAATCATAGCTTTGAGAATGAAATTAACGACACCAAACAACTTTGGAAACCTAATCAAACTTGCCATACAAAATAATCAACAAAAAGGCAACAGCTCTAAGCTATAATGATAACGAAAAGGGCTACTGCAAATCTTTCCGTCATACTTGCATTTTCATTGCCGAACAAGATAGCTTAAACAATCAACACATAACCATTGGGGACAACAAACAACCCACGATTCTCACAGAAACTATCTATAAGCAAAGCTAAGAAATCTTACGATTCTGCTTCGGCCGGGGTTGGCAGCTAGTATGTTTCGGTAGAGGCTAAACTAAGATTCCCGCAGCTCCTCTCCTTCTTTTGGCTTGACCCGAAGCCCTCTTTACCTCCCTCCTTGGTCTCTTTTGCTTCCCAAACTCTCCCTCAGCCTTTTTACTCAGCTTTTCACTCAATCCTCCACTCCTAAAACCACTCCTTTCTCTCGCTGGTTTCGTTCGTTCTACAGCCGTCCATTTCTCTCCAAAACTTTCCCTCACTTTTTTAGTTTTCTGGTTCACTCTTTTTCCGGCTACCCTAGCTGTTTTTTCCTCTCTTCCCCGGCCGTCAACTACCCTCTCCCTCGCTCAGTTTTTCTGTTTGCCTCTCGATGCTCTCTCCCCCTTGCTCACCGAAAAACCCCCTCCCTTGCGGCTCTCCTTTACTCTATCTATTTATATCAGCAAAAACAACCCTAAAACAACTTAGCCCTCTTGCCATATTTGCAGCCAAAGGAGCCGTCTCAATCTTTCCTTGCAAGCTGCACCAAAACGCAGCTTGCCGCGTTTCCTTTTTTTTTTTTTTTTTTTTTTACTATCAACAGAAATGATAAAATATAAATAATAATTATAATAACAAATTGACAAAAACCAGGTAATAATAATAGTAATAATAATGAAGATAATTTAAAAACTAAACAACTAAAAACAACAAAAATGGCCATTTTTCCATCTTTTTCACATTTTCTTTTTCATTTTCATTCATTTTCTTTTTCTCAAAATAACTTAATAAAAATAACTAAAGTGCCCAAAGATTGAATTTAAAGAAATAAACATATTTTTGTGAACAAATTTTCCTTTTCCTTTTTGCTCTTTTTTTCATTTTTCCAATCCAACTAAAGCCTATTTTTCCTTTTTCCTTTTTCCTATTTTCTCATTTTTTATGATTTTTCATTTTCATTTCTCTTTCAAGAAAGCATTGAATAAAAACAAAATGACTAAAATGATTTTTCCTTTTCTTTCTAAAAACTCTATAAACTTAAAAACTAAACAAAACTAAAAACTAAAATCTAAAACTTAAAAGTGATTAAAAACCTGAAATGACAAAATAAAAATGAATAGACAAACTAAAAGGGCAAAATGAATAAAACTAAAATAAAATAACAACTAAAAATGCAAAACACACAACAACGAACTAAATGCAAGCGATCTAAAATAAAAATCATGAAGTAGATGCCACATACAAATTATTCAAAATTTGGTGTCTACAGCAAGTTAGCAAGTATGGAGGCTTAGGATGATTTCCTCTGTACTACAATTCAACAACTTCTTGGGGTCGTTAAAGTGGCTATACTTTTGGATAGTAGAGAATTTTCTTTTGTTCATATGCAAGTTGTAACGGCGTAATTTTTCTTATTTCTAGATTTCACTAGATCTTTGTAACTTGGCTTTTTATTAATAAATTCGGGGTTGGCATCCCCACCCTGAGGACGGGGTTTGCCAAAAAAACCAAAAACTAAAAGCCCTATTTCTTCTTCTGATACTTCCTCATCCAAGAAAAGAAAGATTTATCCAATATTACTTAGACACTACTTTTGATCGATAAATTAAACAAGAAGAAATTATCAACTAATCTTTGATTATCACACTCTTGTCCTTATCGTTTGCCCAAAATATAAAAAATACAAAAGGAACAAGAAAAAAATATCAAATCAAGGTTAAAGCTAATTAAATATAACTACATTTAGAAATACAATTTAATATTGTACACTATCAAGAACCTATCCGCACTAAAATTTAAACACACAAACGTCAATTAGAAAAGACTCCTAAAGATATGCATACAGATTTCCAATTCTGCAATTTCCTTGTCTTTAAGCAATAAAATAAAATGTACAAAACCAGTAGCACTGGTGAGCATGAATGCATAAGAATTTGAAAACAAAGTTTAAAAGTACATTTTTAAAGGAGAAATAGGGCTATGTTAGAAATTGTATAGGAGCAAAGAGGGTTTGTTTATAATATTTGAAAGGTTACCATCTTGGTTTGATGGTGAAACAAATAAAACTTAAGACATCATAGTCAAAAAAATGGATACAAGCCTTGAAACAATAATGTGTGTAGTCTTACTATATAATAATATATCACTAACTATTTATGGATTGGATATAATCCACCATTGTATTACAAAAAAAATCATTAAGTAAGCCTAAAGACCTTAAATGACTGCATAAAATTTTTTCCAATGAGAATGTAAATCACCACCTTAAATATATAATTAATTAGATGAAATATATAGTAATTATAATCCTATCATGAGTTGCAATCTAAATTTATGTTACAAATTGTCATTGCTTATGTAGGTTAGTTGTTCTATTACAAATAACAAAAGCACAAAAACAGTAAGGATTACGTATACTTAAAAATGAATAAAGAATTATGATTTTGTCTTCTTCGCCTTCTAATTTCTTCTTCTTCAATAAACAATTATGATCTATTCTTAAGTTACAACATTGTCAAAGATACCAAAAACTGCATTTATGAAATTACCTTGATTTCAGTCATATTTTTACAATTTAAGCATGTTAATTTCTATGCCACGAAATATGGGGGTGTACTCATTTTATTGAGAAAAGAGTGAAGAATCACTAGATGCACTTGTCGACAGACTTATGTTGTTGTTTTTCCCTTTTTTGTAAATTACAATAATTTTTAATATTTGAACTAAAGAATGAGATGACTATATGAAAATTACCTCGATACAAGATTATGCATCTCAATGTTAAATGCATAACTGTATGAAGGTTACCTTAAAACAGGAACACAAACAGTAAACATGACCAATAAACCACATAAAGAGTTACCTTAAAAGGAAAATATGGAGAGTAAACATAAAATAATGATGTTGAACATATAAAAAAATATGTTATATTGAAAAAGAAATTCATAAAGGTAATGTTCCTATTTAAGCATTTATACTCGATATAAAAGACAATTTTTTAGGAGTGGTTGTGCCTACCATGAAATGTGATTTCCAATTTAAAAAAAAATAAAACATGGATTTAGCAACTATGAGCTCCATAAACTGATCATCTTAAGTGATTCCTATCACTTCTGTTCTGTGACGAGAAAGATAAAATAATGAGAACGAAAACATGCAAGATTCTATGTACATATCACTGCTAGATCCAAGGGCGAAAGATGAGTTTTTTTTTTTTAAGTGGCAAACCCCGTATATGGGGAAGGGATGTCAACTCGAATTTTATTAATGAGATTAAAAAAATACTGATAAAGAGGAACATGAATCTTACCTCCAAGATTACATGACTATTTGGAATGAAAGAAAATTAAACAAACAAAGACAATGTTCTCAAAACTAGCGTCTTCTAAGAGAGTATTGACCTATCTCATCGAGTTTCAAATCTCCTCTTACATGGCTAGGCAGTGTAGAAAATGAATCATAAATTTTACCAGATGGATATAAAACTCCTAAGTTGGAAAGATGATCTGCCGGCTTGTTAGCTTCACGATAACAAGGAGACATTTTAACTAAAGATTCACGGAAGTGTAGCAATGCATCAATACCCTTCTGAAGCATCCAAGGACATCGACAATGGCCTTCCAATATCTGTATTAAAACCTCGGAATCTGACTCAATATGGAGAAAATTATAACCTCTTGAAATGCACAACTTAACTCCCATAGCAAAGCTCTAACTTCAGCTGCCAAGCTTGTAACAATTCCAAAGTAACATGAATAAGTAAAGATGAATGCACCAGACGAATCCCTGAGTACAGCACCCCCACCACTAGGCCCCGGGTTCCATTTCGAACACCCATCGGAATTTAGTTTAACAACTGAAAGAGATGGAGAAGACCAATGCACCATAGTAATACGTGGAAGTCGTACAAATGAAACAATCGAAGCCGCAAACTCAGCCCATGTCACAGAATCAAAGTGCACCTTGAAGTACAAGCTAAAAATTAGCTTCAAATCTGGAAAAATGGACTTGCATACCCCTTGAAAAGACCCAATAGAACCTTCATAAACTGCCTTATTTCTGAATTTCCATTTATGCCAGCAAATGAGACTCGGCAAAATTTGCAAAAGTAAAGAAAGCTGAACATTTATAGACGGACGAAGCCACCACTTCAACACCACTGGATGGACACAAGAATCATCTATCAACAATCCCAATTCAGCTGCAAAGAACTTCCAAATCTGATTAGCTAAGTCTCATTCACAAACAAATGATCCAGTGATTCAGCTTGCGAAGTGGAACACCAAACACATTTTGATGGACCATGAAAACCCATTCTTAACAACACATCAGGAATTGGCAAACGATAACTCAATAGACGCATCATGAAAAAGGACAATTTAAGTGGAATTGCAGAATGTAGCAATATTAAACCAAGCAATCAATAATTAATGACCACGCGTCTTTGTTTAATTGGTTGACTAGATAGGTGCATTGATTGTGTTTTGTAGTGTGAAGCATAGGATTAATTCCTATGTTAGTATTAGTAGTTGTAGTTGGAGTTCGAAGTTGTCTTTGTCTTGGGTATAAGAGTTAGTAGCCTCGGAATAGCCTTGTGGTTGTCGTTTATTGTGAGTACTGTAGCCGCAGTTTTTTGTCAATACAAGAAGTAAATTCCTTTGCCTCTATATCATTTTTCTTGATTGTTCCTGTACGTTTATGTGTGTTTATTTGTTTGTGTCCATTAGAGTGGTATTAGAGTTACGGTAGATTAAAGTATGGCAAACCCTATCCCTAATATTGTTTCTTCTATCGAAAAACTCAAAACAAAGGTAGAGTTCAGTTTTTAGCAGAAACAAATAATAACTCATCTCAAGGTATGTAAATTATATCGATTTCTTGAATCTACACTTGCTCAAGATGCTAGTGAGGAAGATAAAATGAAAAATAACTTGGCTTTGCCACAGATTCATCAGGCAATTGACATGTCAATTTTTAAAAAAATTATTACGGCTGATACGGCAAAGGAGGCTTGAGATATATTGGAGAAAACATACAAAGAGATCGACAAGGTCCAACAAAATAATTTGATGATATTAAAGAGAAAATTTGAACTTGCGATGATGGAAAAATCTGAATCTACTGAGTCATATTTTTCTTGCTTGTCAGATATTAAAAATGAAATGAAACTCAATCAATATAACCTTTCTGATAGAACATTTATTGAGAAAATTCTCAATACCCTACCTATAAAATTTGATCATGTGGTAGTTGTGATCCAGGAAATGAAAGATTTGGAGGATTTGGGTATTGAAATTTTGCATGGGTCATTAGTTCTGCATGAACAAAGAATTAATGGAACAGAGGAACAGAGAATAATGATATCAGGGAGTGAGGTGAATCCAGTTAGAGGAACAGAGGTGATTACAATAACAGAGATGGTCGTGGCAACAATAATAGAGGCAAAGGAGGTACATCAAATCCTGGACACGGTAAAGGTAATAATTTTTAATTTTAGAGGTGGTCCTGGTAGAGGTAGATGTAGTAATTTTGACAGAGAAAATAATTTTAATTAGAATAATTTTGGACAAAAAATTCAATATTATAATTGTGAAAATTTTGGCCATAAACAATTTGAATGTAGATTTGGAGAAAATATAGACAGAAATTTTCAGACTAATGTTGCTGACAATTAGGTACAGGATAATAATAAAAAATCTGAAATTCTATTATTAGTCTGTAATATTGTTGATGTGGTTGATAAAAATAAATGGTACGTGGATACGGGTTGCAGCAATCATATGTCTCGCAAAAAAGAATTATTTGTTGAACTTGACGAATCTGTCCGTGGGGAAGTTAAATATGAAAATAACATTGTTTTACCGGTGTTTGGCAAGGAAAAAATTCCTATTAGCCTGAAAAATGGATTTTCTGATTTTATTTTTGATGTTTTCTATGTTCCTGGATTGCATCATAATTTGTTGAGTATGGGCTAAAAGTCTGAGAAAAAATATGATATTTGTATCAGGAATGGTACTTGTACCATTTTTGATAAAAAATATTGGAATGATTGTCAGTGTACCAATGGCTTCAAGTCGCTTATTTTCACTGAATTTGAGTTCTGCCAATTTTTCTTGTTTGTTTACGGTGATAGATAACAGTAATTGATTGTGACATATGTTATTTGGTCATTTGAATTTTGACAGTTTGAGATTTTTGGACAGTAGAAAAATGGTTGGTGGGTTGCCTAGTATTAGAAATTGTGGTAAATTTTGTGATATGCGTATTTTGGAAAAACAACATAGGAATGGTTTTCAGACTGGCAAATCATGGAGGGCCAGAAGGCCATTAGAAATTATTCATTCAAATTTATGCGCTGTGGAGGTTTCTTCTAATGGTGGTTATAGGTATTTTATTACTTTTATTAATGATTTTAGTAGAAAAGCCTAGGTGTATTTTTTGAAACAAAAATCTGATGCGTGTGACACTTTTAAAATTTTTAAGACTTTTGTTGAGAGACAAAGTGGTTGTCAGATTAAAATTTTGAGAACAGATAGGGGTCAGATATATTTGGTGTGTGATGATTTTTTTGAAAAAAAAAAAGGATAAGTATCAGTTGACTATCAGGTATACTCTCGAACAAAATGGAGGGGCAGAAAGGAAGAATAAGACAGTTATGGATATGGTGAGGTGTATGTTGAAACTAAAAGATATACCAAAATCTTTTTGGGTAGAGGCAATTTCTTGTGTAATTTATTTGTTAAATAGATGTCCTACCAAAAGTGTTCGTGAAAGAACTCGTGAAGAAGTTTGGAATGGTAGAAGACCATTTGTTGGTCATCTTAGAGTTTTTGGGTGTATCACTTATTTCCATGTTTCTGATCAATTAAGAAAGAAACTTGATGACAAGGGCGAGAAGTGTGTATTTATTGGTTATAGTGATGTCTCTTAGACTTACAAGTTGTATAATCCTATGACAAAAAAGGTGATAGTGAGTAGAGATGTGACTTTTAATGAAAGAAATATTTGAAACTGGTCTATTGGAGATCCTAAAGCAGGAGAGGTGATTCCAAATTATCAGCAAAAGAATGCTAATGATGATGTTCAACCATCACCAGTTGTTTAGGGTCCACAGACTGAGTTAACTGGACGTCCACAGCGTCAGCGACAGATGCCAACTCGTCTACAAGATTATGTTATTACACCAGATGATGTTCTTTCTGACGAAAATATTATTAATTTTGCTTTGTTTGCAGATTGTGACCCAATTATGTATGAGGAGGCAGCTTGTGATGATCGTTAGGTGAAAGCAATGGATGAAGAAATTCATGCAATAGAGACGAATGATACCTGGGAGCTCACCTCTCTTCCAACTGGTAAAAAACTCATTAGAGTGAAGTGGATATACAAAAAAATAATAATAATAATTCAATGGAGAAATTGATAGATACAAGGCGAGATTAGTGGTGAAGGGATACAAGTCGAAATCCAGGATTCATTATTTTGAAGTATTTGAACCCGTTGCCAGGGTTGACACTATCCGTATGATAATTTCTCTACCTGCCAAAATAATTGAAGAATTTTTCAAATGGATGTGAAATCAACATTTTTGAATAGAATTCTTAATGAAAAGTTGTATGTGAAGCAGCCAACAGGATTTGTCAGAAGAGATCAGGAAAATAAAATGTATAAATTGAAAAGAGCCTTATATTGATTGAAACAAACTCCAAGAGTGTGGTATACAAGAATTGATTCATATTTTCTGACTCGTGATTTTTAGAGGTGTCCATATGAGCACACTTTATATATTAAATTTTCTGCTCGTGGTGATATTCTTATTGTATGCTTATATGTAGATGATTTAATTTTTACAGAAAATAATCCAGAGATAATTGCAGAGTTTAGAAAGGTTATGATTAAACAGTTTCAGATGACAGATATGAGACTCATGTCATATTTTTTGGAAGTTGAAGTCTTTCAGTTTGACAGTGAAATTTTTATATCTGAAAAGAAATGTGCAGGTGATATTTTAAAGAAGTTCAAGATGGATACAACGAAATCAATTATGACACTAGTTGAAGAAAAATTGAGTTTGATCAAGAAGGGTGCTGTAAATCTTACATACTTTAAAAGTTTGGTAGGACATTTAAGGTATCTAAAATCTACAAGGCCAAATATCAATTTTGTTGTTGGTTTGATTAGCAGGTTCATGAAAAATTCACATCAGTCACATTTGTAGGCGGCTAAGAGGATTTTGAGGTATATTAGAGATACTCGCAGTGATGGCATTTTTTATTCAGAAAATGATATAGTTGAGTTGTTTGGCTACACAGTGATTGGACAGGTGATACAGTCAAGAGGAAGAGTACATCAGGTTTTGCATTTTTCATTGACTCGGGAGTATTTTCTTGGAGTTCTAAGAAGTAGCAAGTGATTGCATTGTCTACGGTAGAAGCGGAATATATTGCAGCAGTTAACAGTGCCACTCAAGCTTTGTGGTGGATTCTACGAAACAAGTTGATCTTACGAAGATTTATTGTGATAGTAAATCAACGATTGAATTATCCAAGAATCCAGTACTCCATGGGCGTAGCAAGCATATTAATATTCAATATCACTTCATACATGAGTTGGTTCGAAAGAGAGAGATTGAAGTTGATTATTACAGAACTGAAGAGCAAGTGGTTGACATTTTTATCAAGGCATTGAAGACGGAAACTTTTGTCAAGTTGAAAAAGATGTTGGGTATGTCCAAATTAGAGGAGCTTGGTTTAAGGGAGGCAATGTAACAATATTAACGAAGCATCAATAATTAATGGTCACATGTCTTTGTTTAATTGGTTGACTAGATAGGCGCATTGATTGTGTTTTGTAGTGTGAAGCATTGGATTAATTCCTATGTTAGTATTAGTAGTTGGCGTCCGAAGTTGTCTTTGTCTTGGATATCTTGGGTATGAGAGTTAGTAGCCTCAGAATAGCCTTGTGGTCGTCGTTTATTATGAGTAGTGTAGCCGCAGTTTTTTGTCAATACAAGAAGTAAATTCCTTTGCCTCTGTATCATTTTTCTTGATTGCTCCTGTGGATTTATATGTATTTATTTATTTGGGTCCATCAAAGCAGAATGTCATATCCTAGAAAACACAAATGAAGGATTGAGTGTATATCTAACCAGCTAAAAAGCTGACTTGGCTGAAAATTCTCTTGTCAAATCCCAAACCATACGGTCTGCTACTAAAGATGAAGGAGGCTGAATTCTTGAGACCTCAGAAATAATTGACTCTGGCGGCCATTCTTGCAACAAAAAATGATGCCAATACCCATCCAAAACAAAATCACTGACTTGATGATGTGCACTGATTTTTGTATGTCGACATAAAGCATAATGCCCATCGAGTTGTCATGCCAAAAATGACAAGATCCATCACTAAGAATCCATGTGATATGTTCTTTAGCAACATGTCGATGCAATAGCATCCTTTTTCAACTAGATGAGCTAGAAGAAGTAAAACTGACACTACATGGATGAATCCCCCCACAATATTTTTGCAACATAAAAACAATCAGAGAGACTTTTGCTTTGAAAAATTCCACCATAGCTTCAACGACAAAGCTCGAAAAATATCATGCAAGAAATGAATTCCTGCCCCATCTTCTACACCAGGCAAGCACAAATCGTGCCATTTCAACCAATGATGTTTATGTCCTTCATCGTTCGCACCCCATAAAAAATCAGCAAACACTTTTTCTATTATGCGGAAAATAGCTTTCGGGGGATTTGCACTTGCCAAGACATGCAAAGGGATGGAAGGCAAGACATGTTTGATGAAAACCAACTTAACTCCTGATGATAACAATCGATGCTTCCAAGATAAAACTCGTTTCACTATAGACTGGCACATATCATTAAACTACTATACCTTCCTCCTTCCACAATACAAAGGATCTCCCAAGTACCTCACTGGAAATGACATAAGCTGGAAACCAGTAACAAGAGTAATTAAAAAACGATGAACCGAAGGCAGCTTTGAATGACACATATAACAGCTCTCTAGATATTCGCCATTTGACCTGAAACAGATTCATAACCATGAATAACATTCATCACTAGTTACAATGAACGACGCGAGGCACTGGAAAAAATAATAATATCGTCCGCAAATGCTAAGTGCGTTAATGGCCAGCACCTCACTGGAACTTTATATGGCATAAATCCAGGCTTAGACAATAAAGAATTAAGACTTCGGGAGAACACCTCAGCTCCTATAACAGACAATGCAGGCGAAATGGGTCACCTTGTCGCAAGCCCCTTGTCGAGTTGAAAATTCCCTGTGGAACCTCATTAACAATTATAGAAAACCAATAGTTTGAAATCAAACGCCATATTACATCCACCCATCATTCACCAAATCCAAACCTGCTAAGCACTTGAAGTAAAAAAGGTCAAAAGACTCTATTGTACGCTTTGGCCATATCTAACTTAATTGCCACATTTCCCCCTATTCTTCTTGCCCATACTAGCCACTAACTCTTGATCTAGGAGAAATTTATCAGTGATTGTTCTACTACCCACAAAACCACTTTACTGTGGGGAGATCAACTTGGGCAAAATCTTAGCTGGCCGATTAGATAATACTCTTGAGACAACTTCATTAACAAAGTTAAAAAGATTTCTGGGTCGAAATTGGGAGAAATGTTGAGGCTGCTGAACTTTAGGAATTAATATCCTAGAAGCAGTCATGAAGCTCATTGGCAACTCTGAACCACAGAAAAAAACTAATAATAGCATTATATAAATCCGATGCTACAATCTCCCATCTAGTAGTAAAAAATTTACCATTAAAACCATCTAGACCAGCAGCACTGTCTCCAATGATGGAGCCAAGGGGGGCTCATCATACCGCTTTGGAACACTTACCAATCTGCTTGTTCCATCCCCAATCTACATTAGGTGAATATTTTACCTTCTGAGTGTCTCTTCTCTTATTCATCTTTCGGTCACTGTTAGTTAATAATTTAGAAGTGATTGACTGTCAGTTATCACAGCCCTTGTATGCCAGCCTTAAGCACCAGAATGATCAACCTATGACTTTCATTTAAATGAATTACAAGTGAAGAATCAGGAAACAACGTTTATTTGTTTGCATTCTGGTGTATTTTGGAATGTTAGACGCACTATTAGCTGAAGAGAAAGTTCCGCAGGAGTATTCAAGTCGAATTCAGGTTGATCATCTATTATCTTATTCAAGATGCTAGTTTATCATCCAACCGTTGCCAGGTTAGTAACTCCTGATATTGAAATTTGTTATGATTCACAGGTTATTCTATGCAATGACTGTGAAAGGAAAGGAAATGCTTCCTTCCACTGGCTGTATCACAAGTGCCCTCATTGTGGTTCATACAATACCAGGCTTCTATAAGCCAAATACACAGTGAGTGTGTGACAACTGATCTGACAAAGCTGTAATACAATTTAGTCCGTTTTATACAGATAAGAAATTATTACTTGCCTTGCATTATTTTAATAGCTTGAAGAAACTAGGAATTGGCACATACTCTGTCTTCTCATTTTCCTGAAGAAATTTGATACTGTCCTAGACTTTGCATCATCATCATTTCATAAACAATAAGTAATATTTTAAGTTTGAAATTCCTTATTCTGTGAAGCTACCAATAGCAAGGCGTCAACTCCATTAGTGATGCTTTTCTGCCCATACACCTAATTACTGCTCTAAGCTGAATGTTTTGCTAAAAACAGTATGAGCAGGGGCAGGGGGAGCAAAGATATGTTTTCACTGGGGACAAAGCTAATCTAATGTATATTTATGTGTTTATACACATTTCATCAGTAACAAAATAGAAAAGTTTAATAATGAAATACTTGTAGGAAAATGAAATGTATTAATCAATTGAGATGCACTAAACATGTATGATCTTCACAAAAAGTAAAAGTTAAATAGCTACTTGTAGAATCTGAATATTGAGAAGTAATTTTGTTCCAAGTTTTTTTTTTTTTGTTTTATTTTTGGTCTATGAATTGACTGGAGAAAACGAAGTACATCAGAGATAAAAGAATAGAAAAGACATTTTATGCTGGGGGAGGTAATAAAAGTTGCATTACACCATGGTCTAGTTTTCTTGATTTGAAGTCATTTGGCTGTTACTAGTGTCAATCTTCAGAGTCTTAAGAGAAAGCATAAAAGTAACTAACTCAGAAAACTGTCTTGTATCATCATCTCAGAACAATAGTTTGATTCTCACCATGTCCATACTCTCTTCCCGCTTCTGTTACCCCAATCCCCTCCCCTTCTGGAAAACAAATTAAATGACATTGTAAAAGAAGGAAACAGTTTTAATCCACCAAGCTCATAACTTCTAAGAACTATAATGAGAAACTTCTTTTCGGGTTTTCTTTTGCAATACAAACTCAGATCAAATGCATTCGCTGGCTGCACTTTTAATCACTGGCAGGGATTTTTATGTACTTTTTAAGTCATCAAACAGCCAACAAAGTTTCCATTGAAATGCAAAAGAATTGAAAGGCCTGCTAATGGCTAGAGAAGCTGGCTGGCGAAGAATTGAAATGCAAACTGATTGCAAAGCCGCCATTGAGACAATATGCAAGACAGGCTTGGGTGAAACACCAATTGGCACAATCATAGAAGATATTAGACATTTGAGTGACATGTTCCAAGACTGTACTTTTTCTTTTGTGTATAGAGATGGAAATAGAAGTGCTCATAAAATGGCACAATTTGCAACTAAACTTGTTTCCAAGGTAATTTGGAAACAAAGTTTCCCCCTGTGGCTCAAAGAGAGTATACAGGAGGATAATAGGACTAATGTCCCTTTATGTAACTAAAATCTTGTATTATCAAGTTCATATATGTATAACAAGAATACCGTTTGAGAAAAAAAAAAAAAACAGCCAACAAAGTACGTGTAACAGGAGGATGCTAAGTAGATCAGTAAACCTTCAAATATTTTACTTCACAAAAGTAGGTGAACCTGATATATTCAGCAATTTAAAATGCAATTCTAGGAGAAACAAACAAAGGAAAGAAATAATTGGAACAGTGAAGAAATGACCTTCCTATTAATCTACTTGTGAGTGCTGCTCTCCTTCAAGGACTTGGTAGGCGGGGCAAGTTAAAATCTAGTGCTTTTTGAGTGTTTTTTGAGGTAAGGGTCATCATTTGATTGACCTCAAGCGTGAGATGCAGGTTTAATGTATAGCAACTACCTTACACAAAAGTAATCCCAAGGTAATAATCACCTTCTTGTATTTTAAGTTCCCCATAATACTTTAAACCGTAGTATGATCTTCCCCATTTACCCATTCTTAATTTGTGTCACTGGTATTCTTTGACTACGTCAATCTATCTCAGTTAAATCTTCTATTCCTAAGATAATTTAGAGGGTTAATGATTCAACCTAAACCAGTAAATCTCTTAAAGCTTAATAAATTGGATTATTTTCAATTCAAAATGATTTGTTATAGATTCTTGGATCCTGTATGGGGATTAAGACCCTTCAGATTAAGGCTTAGCTAACACTGTAATTGAATAGTCTTAGAATCTTAGGTTATTTTCAACATTTTTGGTCCAGTTACTTTCAGTAGCTTTGTCAGCTATAGCCATCTTACAGAATTATCTGTAGTTGGTAGGTTTTTGCTGCTCTAGACAACATTTTTCACAGTACATTTTGATGACATTCTACCCGATATCAGCTATTATGTGCAGGCTTCATGATAGGCATTGAAAGCTTTTAGCTGTAATTAATCTTGAAGAAACACTAAACTAACAAAGAGCAGTGATCACATGTCCTAGCTTTCACAAACGTTGGATTCTGAGAAGGTTCATACCTTTATCTGAAACTCAAATCTGTATTTTGTTGTCTTTTTTCCGTTTGTTTGTTTTTCTGTTTAATTTTGCTTTGACCATCAGGAGTTGAAAAGAAAGAGATCCGCTTGCAATTCAGAAAAGACCTAGATAGTGTACGAACTAAAACATTGAAGCTCTTTATCAGAAGCTACTAAAGTGATCAGAGCTACTAAAGTGATTCATTTGGATTTGGGGTGGTGGTTTAAAACTAGAAAGGTGGTTTTGTCCATTCAAGAGTTCAAATATACATCGTCATGAATAATGGCTTCGCTCATCATTTGCAAATTAATCTGCACAGAGTTGATCACATTCCTAGTTGAGGGGAGGACACAAATACTCCTCTGTTCTGAAAGTGCAGGTTTACAGAATGAATGACCAAATCATTTCCTACTGAAACAACTACTAAGTATTCAAAAGAAAGAAGTTGAAGTAAAAGAGAAATGATGCAAATTTAACATAACGTACTCTGTGAATATGTGAAATAACATGTGCAATATACAGGCACCATAGTCACAAGTCTACTCTCTGGTACCAGCTACTCCACACTTTCCATGGTGTTCTGCAGTATTAATTAACGCTGGTAAGACTGAAACACGCTGCAGCACTCTTCAACTCATTCTCAGCTACATGCTCAACAGATTGTGTTGTATCCTTCAATGATGATTCAGAGCTGCAAATTCATAGACACCTCATGATGAGACCAAATAGAAATGTTCTTTCTTGTTGTAAAATCTGAATCATGCTCTCAAAATTGATAAAACGACATAGCGATTCATTGTGTTTATTTACCTCGACTCATATGCTTCCTTGGAAGCGATATAAGACTGTCTATCATCAAGTGTATCAAAGAATGGGTGCATTTCATCATAATCTTGTGTGCCACAATCTTGTTGGATTATTAAGGGCTGCGAGTTTATCAACTGAGATTGCATAACCATTGGATTGCTATTAATATTACTACTGCTATTGTTGTAGGGCGGCTGTTGAACCCATAAAGAGTTTACAGCATTGTTTTCCTTGGAATCCATGTAAGTTGCATTGTAATTGGCAGCGTTGGCACTATTGGAGGAGTAAGTGGGGTGTGATCCAATGGGCAGTGCAGATACGGTATTGTCATAATTTTGAGGAGCATCCTGGTGAAAAAGCGACAGGGCATTGCTTGGAGGCGCCACTCCTAATTGCAATTGCGATATAGAATCAGTCAATCCAGTTGACACTTCTTGTTGCTGATGTTGTCGATAGAAAGCCAATTGTGCATGAATAGCTTGAAGTTCCTCCTCGGCTAGTTGAATTTGGTACCACAATTGTTGTATGATTCCTAAACATCCGTGGACAGGATACTTATCGCGTATATTTGCTTGATAGATGATGGACTTCATGGCAACCAACTTCTGGCTGGGGTCTAGCAGTCTCAGAATCTTCAAGATGTTGCTCACGCCAAAAAGCTTGTGAGCATTCTGGAACATCTTAGGCTGATCAGCCGGGAAGTATGGCGCGAGTGGACAGTCAGCCGTGCACCTCCTCCTCTGATACTTGCAGGCAGCGCAGGCTTGGCTGGTGCCACCTTTGAGGGTCATCTCAAAGAAATGTGTGACAAAAATAAAAGAGTATTCATGTAAAAAATATTGGAGGTGGGCTGAGCCAAAAGAGATGGCAAAAAAAAAAAAAAGGAAAGGGATTGCTCTACTTAGATAAGATAAGGAGTGTTAGTGCTGGTGTTCAAAGGAAGGAAGACAGAAGCCAAATGGCAACATTGATCTCAACTGAACTAGTCTGCTGATATATGCGGATTTTGCTGCAAGACTTGGTAAGATAACAGATTGAGAGAGGGGGAACCGAAAATGCTGGGGATGTTTCTTTCAACTGCATGACCGTTAGGGGAAAACGTTTTGTTATGTAGTTTTGAGTACATTCCTAATTCTGAGGAGACTCCTAATACTTTGGGCCACAGCTATATCACAGTAGAAAGACGCTTCTATTATTATTATCTCAGCTTGCACCACAGTTCTAAGTTTCAAGTTTTGAATTAATCATCCGTCCAGGCTTTTTCTTGATACTAGTGTTGTAACGCGTGCTATGCACGTATTTACGTCTAATATAATTATAATAGTAAATAAATTATTTATATTAGTTACATGAAAAAAGGGCTTAAAAAAATCAAAAGAATGCTATTTTTGTAGTATCTAAGTTATATTATATTTTATGTATCTTGTCTAAAACGTTAAAATATATTAAAAAATATAAATAAAGATCACAAAAATACCTAAAGAAATATTAAAAGACACCAAATATAACATTATTATCCTTTTTTTCACGCTCTCTCTTTTTTGCGCCATTTTCCTCTCAACATTCTCCTACTCTTCCTACATTACTCCAATTGTTCTCCCTCCCACGAACTCTACATTCTTTTCACCTTTCCCTACTTCTATCAAATTGTGCGATATTTTATCCAATTTCGCAACTTATTTACCTCCTATTCTACCATTCTTTCTATCCATTTATAGTTATAAATAGTGACCAATTTTTCAACTTGTTCTTCAACAAATGAATATGGGTATGCAATTTTATTAGTTTCAAATGGGTAACCTAATTAAACCCATTAATTAGTAGCTATTAAATAGATAGTTTGGGACTACCTATTTAGATAGCGAAAACCATAACTGAGGACAATAGCTAGCTGAGACTCTTGCAAGAGGCACCAAATGATGCAACACAAAACAACTCCCTCAAACTGGTTTCAGCTACCCACTCCATTTCAATTAATCTCATGGAAGATTTCACATGAAACACAGCTTACTTCATACGAGAGATGAGACATGCTATAGCAACAACCAAGCATTAGAAAAGTTTCACCAACTGAAAAGGATCCGATTCTTTTTGAAAGCTACCTTGATGAGATGATGGTTTTTCTGTTGGGGAAGGGGGGATATGTGAAAAAGAGAATGCATTCACTTTACTGAAGGCGAATGCTTGTATTATTCCAGTACAAAACTCCCACTTCCCAGAAGGTGTAATGCTTCAGCACATACAAGTTACCATCTTCCAGTAAATAAAAATACGGTCCCAATAAGAGTGACTACTTCTTGTAAAGAATAAGGATAAACAAATAATAGATTGTGAAAAGACTGCAACAAATTTCTGACAGCAAACTGTCAGTACATTAACAAGTAAACAACAGCAATAGAAGTTCTGCCACCTAAATACATGCTGTTTCATGTGAGCCCTTCAACCTTTTTTTCACGTCAATCAATTATCTGAAACCCAATTTCCATAACTCTTTCATGATTTCTATTTGCATGTAAGGTATGAAGGAGAGAATTTAAGGCGGGAACAGCTCAACATCCTTTGCAGATCTTATCCCTCGAAGAAGACTTTTTGCTTCTTCCTTTTCCTGCATCAGGGTCAAAGAAGTGTCACTCAGTAAATCAAAACCAATGAGTATGAAACTAATCTGAGATTAGATTAAGGAGAACAGGTTCAGGACTTACCGGGCCAGTATAATCTAGAAGACGGGTACAATACACCTCTGCTTCTTCAAATCTCTTCTGATCTTTGCAATATCTGGCCAAAAAAGACACAGCTTCAACCATGTTTGGCCCTTCCCTTTCTTCAGCTTCCATCCTCTCCAAATCCTTCTTGTAGTAAAATGCTGCCTCTTCAAAACGACCAAGTTCTCGGTGCAACTTGCTAGATGATGAAGTGCAATCGCTTCCCAGTCATTACAATTCACAGCCCTTTTGTAACACTTAATTGCCTCCTCAAGCATGTGAAGCTCTTCTGATTTGTAACATCGAGCCATGGCAATCCACAACCGAGAATCATTTGGCTGCAAGAACACTGACTTCTTAAAGTAATGCAGTGCATAAAAGGGCATTCCCATCATCTCATATGTCTGGCCCAAACCATACCAGGCCCGATAATCACACGGATTAATATCTACAGCCCTCCGATAGGCATCAACAGCTGCTGGGGTGTTTTTCATCTCAACATATTCATGACCCATTAATGTCCAAGCTGATAAACAATTCTTATTTAATTAAGCGCCCTTCTAAAATACATGGCTGACTTCTCATGCTGCCCCTTGAGACTGTAATAGTTTCCAATTACACAACAAGATTCTGGTCTATATTTATCCGTCAAAAATACTCTATGTGCAAGGTAACTCAAAGCTGAGAAACACTCCTTTGCATAAAGCACATTGGAATACATATCCATGTCTTCAACTCTGTACGGGTCATTCCTCAGAAGTTCCTCAAATATAACTTCAACTTGTTCAAATTCCCTCAGACTATACTGAGCTTTAGCAATTTGAGCCTGTACGTAATTGCTGAATCTGAAAGTTCCTTGTATATATTCATATTTTGCCAATGACTCGTTATGCAAACGAAGTTCCTGATACGCGTTGGCAAGAAAGAAGTCTTTCATCCAATGGTTAACGAGATGAAGACCATTCAGTATTTCAACTGTAGTACACAGTGACTGCAGCTCAGACCAAGCACTCCAGTTCCAAGGGTAATTGTTTACGGACTCTACAAGAACAACCCGAGCAAGACCCTCATTGCCTTTTTCCTTGAGAACGAGACCATACAGAAAAAGACAAAATGAGTCAATTGTTCCACACTTGCGAAGTCCTGACAACTCCCTCTGAAGTGAAATTAGTTCTTTATTTACAGCATCACTCTTCCCTAAAGGTCCCTCTAGTTCCATCGTCTCCTCTTCCTTGCGCTTTTCACCAGCCTATTGAAGGAAAAGTAGAAAAGTATGACCAAACTGTACAGGAATCTAAGAAACCAACTTCGCCTACAACAAGCAAACTACTAAAGTTAACTTTTCAATAACAAGCACAATCACTATGCCATCCCAGATTTAAAGTTTAAATTATAGCAGGTGGAGTTGAAGGTTGGCATTGGAACTCAAGGATAAGCTTGTTATCATACAAAAAATGTGAGGCCATAGTAAGTATGACCAAGCACTACTAAATCTAAGAACTAGAGCTGTTAAACGAACCGAGCTGTTCAGTAGTTCGGTTCATTTCGACTCGTTCGTGTTCGTGAAAGGCTCGTTCAAAACCTTAAACGAACCGAATTCGAACGAATTTTTTTGTTCGATTAATAATCGAGCGAACACGAGCATGTTCGCGAGTTTAACGAATGTTCACGAACATGGACATAATTATCATTGACAAATTTTAGGGTTAATTTTATGGCTGGACTTTTATATTTGGAGGGCAAATTGCTTTGTTTTATTTGTTGTTTTTATGTTAATGTTAGTTATATAGTTAATGAATAATAGAATTTAGTCACTTAATTGCTTCAATTGTTTTTGAGAATGATTAATGATTTGCATGGCATATTTAAGGCTTAATATAATTTGGATTCGAGCATTTCGAGCATGTTAGCGAACGGCTCATTTATGTTAAACGAGTTGAACATGAACTCGAATTCGAACACGAACTTTGCTTAACGAGCCGAACACGAACACAAGTTTGGAGTTCGAAAATTAACGAATGAACATGAACATTGTTCGAATCGTTTAACGAACAGAGCTCAAATATGAGATACTCGGTTCGATTCGGTTCGTTTACAGCTCTACTAAGAACTAACTTGAAAAATAAGCATGGAACCAAACTACTCAAACTTACTTTCCAACAAGAAGCATAATTACAACTTGGACCAGATTGGGGGGGGGGTGTAGTTGAAGGATGGCATCGGAACTCAAAACACAAGAATGTTATCATACAGTCCTCATATTTCATTATATCATCCTCCAAGCTTCTAAAATAAAGTATTGGCTATGATCATTACTGGTCAACTAGATTTGTCAATCTTCTATTAATTTCTATAACTTCGCACTTCACACAAACTTAGACATTTCAACAGCTTGAAACTTTTACAGCCAGCCCAAATTGGAACCCATAATTGAAAATTAGCCCTCCAACTCCAAAGGTGGTTCAATTGTTAAGAAGCCAAAGGTAAGTACTAAAGTCATGACATCCAAAATCCCCATTGCTAGAATTTTAGAGCATAATAGACATAGAACCTTCTTGCACGTTAAGCATTACAGGTAATGCATAATAGACTTGCAAGTACACTCTCCTCATTCAATGCTTTAAGCATTACAGGTAATGCATAATAGCCATAGAACCTTCTTGCAAGTACATTATGATTAGGACAAAGGAACATCATTGTACTTGACCACAAAACCAATCTCAGGCTCTTGCAAATACAATTTGAACCACAGAATGACGCTTCTCTTCATGCTTCACCAGCAACTCAATCTCAATATTTTACAGGATATACAGCCACAAGTATTCTTCTCCTTTAGTTTCTTTCCATTTTCCTAATTGTGCCCTTAGGATAATACACCAAAAAGAGAGGGTGGGCCACTATAAAAACTAAATTACCCCCAATCCCCTAACTTGCATAGGCTTTCCCAACGAAAAACTTATTTTTTCATGGAAAAAATGACAAGCAGCCTGCCCTTTCCTCTGTGTCTTGAGGTCACAGAATAGGACCCATTTTCTTTCTTAATTAGTTCTTGTTTTGAAATTTTGAGTTCAACATGATAAAACAACACGAAAAGAAATAAAGCATAACAATAGCTAGCTGATCAAATGAATATCTAAATTCCATTTGTTACTCCATCTATCAATGGTGAAAAGCTTTTGTAAACTTCAGCTCTTCTTCCCATCATTCCCCGGGCATATAAAAATCTGAAACATGTGTTTGGGGCTAAACTGCTGGTGTTTTTATGTTTCAAAATTACAGAATAATCATTTTGGGTTGCCAAGGATATTTGCAGGTCAGTGAGCGATCCCTTAAAGGTGCATAACGCTCAGCTGTAGCTCATGGAATTCACACACTAATATGAGAGTTCACATCATTACCTAGTGACAGTCAAAAACAAAGTTGGTGGGCCTGCAAATGGAAACTTTGTGCATTATTTGGAAAGTGGCACAAATTTTGAGGACTAACCAAGAAGGAAAGTATGAGATTATCAATGGGATGGAGGGAGTAGTTATTGCTAATGATTTCTAGTAGAAAAAGTAAGAGTTTGTGTATGAGAAAACTTGATATAGACAAGATGGTACTGTGACAGATCCAGCAGGCCAAATCATTGTCACTCCCAAACCCAAAATGTAAACTATATAGCAGTGTCAGGTGAAACTTATATTTAGACCACTATTAGCTTTGTTATTCTTATTATAGTCCGCTGTTTAATTGAACTTGCCATTTGTCTTAGTCTAGTACTTTTTTTCATTCATATCAGGCTTCTAACTGCTTCATGGGAAACTTTAGGTTGCCTTCTGTGAGAATTCCATGTCAACTCCAACTTCCACTATTTGCACAACATCAACTTTGAATGTAGAAAAGACCAAAAGACTCAAACGAAAGTACCAATGCATCAAAGCTTTCTCCTAAACTCACACATATACAAACACTTTCCTGAAACTGGAATGCAAGGCAGCGTTTAATGTTCAATCGGCATAACAAATGGTACATTTCTTAAACCTAATGCTAATATCCCAAGTTAATCAAATAGCTCAAATTTCAACTTGTAACTCCACTGCAGGCGATGCAATTAATGCCTGTGCAACTGATACAAAGTTATTCAACTTTTCATTGTTGCTACCTATATTATTGTGGATGGGTTATGTATAAACCAACAAGGTAGCAGAATCATTTCTTTTTGTGAAAGTTCCACACTTAAGACTACCTGACGCAACTAAAGAACTTATACGTGGAAAATGTGTATTTTGTGGCCGTCAGTATCTATATAATTTAACACATCACTTAAGACCGAAAGCTCAACTTGAGTGCTCCTGAAATCAAATTCAATAAACTACTTTACCATTGAAAACAACAAAAAAGGGAGAAAACTCAAAATACTAGACAGAAGCAAATGTAAAGGATGAGCGAAGAAAATAACCAAATATAGCGCATAGCAGCCCAAGAACACAGCTTTCTTGCTAGTCTGCTCGCGGAGCACATGGGCTGCTCTCCGATACTCCCTGCAATCGAAATAAGACTTCGCCAACAAATAAAAATCACTCTCCACGGCGTCGTTTTCCTCCTCAGAAGCCGGTGGGTCGATATAAATGACACGCCGGCAACGGGAGTGGAGTTAAAGGCTGCCGCAGCATCCCCGGCGCCGTCAGTGCGAAACCGCCGGCGAATGCTGGAGCTGCCGCGCTGGAATCTCGTATGTGACGGGGTGTACTTTGCCGGGTCTTGCTCAATCCCCACCAACTGCTCCGCTGCCCTTAAAAAGGTTGAAATTTCGGAAACAATTATCAGAAAATAAGAAAAATGAGAAAACCCGTCATAGTAATTAAATGAAAATTAAAGTATTTTCTGGGTTCCCAGAGGGCAGATGCGGGTACCATCTGGAGGCGGAGTAGAGGCAGCGGTCACTGAGTTGGCGGATTGCTGTGCGGAGCTCTTGTCTACAGGTCGCTTTGCTCGCCATTTTCCCAATGTATCTTTTTTACTAGTTTTATACTTTCATGCTCTCACACATAGTCAGTGTGGAATGCACGTACTTCTGGGGCGGGGATGGGTGGTTTTAGGGGGATGAGGGGCGGAGGGCGGCG
Source organism: Coffea eugenioides (assembly GCF_003713205.1). NCBI lineage: Eukaryota > Viridiplantae > Streptophyta > Magnoliopsida > Gentianales > Rubiaceae > Coffea > Coffea eugenioides. The sequence goes on along the minus strand of NW_020862881.1, from coordinate 18,425 downwards.
GAGGAAGGGTGGGTGGGTTTGGGGGGAAAGTGGAGCGCGGGCTGCTGATGTTTGATGAAATGCCTGTGCTGAAATTCAAAATTTCTGCTAATCATTTTCCTTTTCAACGAATAAATTGTTACCGTGTGAAAAAAAATATGCAGCTCCGTTAATGTTGGGGATTGAAATGCACTACTTTCAAAATATAAGGGCTAAACATGGATAATTTGAAAATGTGAAGGACTTTGTATGAAATCTTTCCATTACTTTTTTCCATTTTCTTCCTTTTTTCCCCCTCTTCATTTTTTATGTTTATATCTTCTGCCACCGGCGGAAGCTCCCCGCTTGCCACCGCCCGCCAGTGTCGCCACCGTCGTCCATTTCCTTTAGCAGCATGATAGAACGGTGGCGTTTTGCGGTCTCTTCTGCCACCGTCTTGCTAATTTAAATTATGTCAAAACTACACAAAACAGCGATAGGCCCCAAGTTCCCCGATTTCTCCTCTGCAAAAACCCCTCTGAAACCGCACATAGCCCCTCCGCCACCACCGACAGCGGCGGAGGTGGACGTTACCTCCATAACCAACCTCGTTCTCAAGACAAACCCAGAAATTTTGACTCAAAATTTACCCACCCTTGTGCAATGGACCCCTGAGCTTGTCCACACGATTCTCAAACGCCTGTGGAACCATGGCCCGAAAGCTCTCCAGTTCTTCAAAGCCCTCGACCCCCATCTCTCTTACACCCACTCCGCCACCGCATTCGACTACGCCATCGACATTGCTGCCAGAATGCGGGATTACAAGACCCTATGGGCCCTTGTGGCTCAAATGCGGACTATAAAGCTCGGTCCTGGCCCGAAAACCTTCGCCATCATCCTCGAAAGGTATGTGGCTTCTGGCAAAGCTGATAAGGCGGTTGACCTTTTCTTGTCAATGCATAAACATGGTTGTCCTCAGGATTTGACTTCGTTCAATTCTTTTCTTGATGTGCTCTGTAAGGCGAAGCAGGCTGAAATAGCCTATAATCTGTTTAAGGTGTTTAGGAGGAAGTTTAGAGTTGATATGATTAGTTATAACATTCTCGCTAATGGGTATTGTATAATGAAGCGAACGCCAAAGGCATTGGAAATTTTGAAGGAAATGGTAGAGAGAGGATTGGAGCCAAATGTGATGACTTATAATATAATTCTTAAAGGTTTCTTTAGAGCAGGGCAAACGAAGGAAGCTTGGGAGTTTTTCTTGCAAATGAAGAGGAGAAAATGTGAGATTGATGTGGTGACTTATACTACTATGGTTCACGGTTTTGGTGTTGCAGGTGAGGTTGAGAGGTCCCGTAAGCTGTTTGATGAGATGGTTGGAGCTGGAGTGCTTCCCTCAGTAGCAACTTACAATGCTCTGATTCAAGTTTTATGTAAGAAAGACAATGTGGAAAATGCAATTTTGGTGTTTGATGAGATGTTGCGGAAGGGCTATTTACCTAATGTCACTACTTATAATGTGCTCATTAGAGGTTTGTGTCATGTCGGTAAAATGGACAGGGCAGTTGAGTATATGGACAAGATGAAAGAAGATGAGTGTGAGCCTAATGTTCAGACATACAATCTTGTAATTCGATATTATTGTGATGATGGAGAATTTGCGAAGGCCTTCGAATTGTTTGAGAAAATGGGTAGTGGGCATTGCTTACCTAACTTAGATACTTATAACATCTTGATCAGTGCAATGTTTGTCAGAAAGAAATCCGATGATTTGGTGGTGGCAGGAAAGTTGTTGATAGAAATGATTGACAGAGGATTTCTGCCTCGAAGGTTTACTTTCAACCGCATTCTGAATGGGCTTTTGCTTACGGGTAATCAAGAATTTGCTAGAGAGATTTTGCGACTGCAAAGCGGATCTGGCCGGCTTCCTCGTCATTTGAGACTATGATTGTGTTGCATTACCTCAGGCAAAGTATGTTTGCTTTAAAGATTGCAATGGTCCAACCTTTTCCATTGGCATGCAAGTTTGTCTTCTGCATTTTCTTCAGTTGATATACTTGAGGTTTAGGATTTGATGAAACTTCAGCTTAATTTTCGAACTGAAAACTAATTATTGTGTTCTATGACAGTAGCAGTGCCAGATAAAAGACAATTTGTTACATTCATGTCTTGGAGCGAGATATTTAGACTGAACTTTGGAACTATCAATGATCAAATTGTTGAAAATGCGAGCTTTTGCTTCTTTGTTTGGGTCAATTCCTTGTGGCAAACTGTATTTATAAATAGGATTGTTTTCCAGTTCTGGGCGTGCTGGACATATTGTTTTGAAGTTTATATTCTTGGAAATAGATGGTTTTATATTCGATAGCACCTTTTTTTTTGGGTTGCATTGGTTTGCATTTGGAGAATTTCTTTCACTTGACTGTTGCCACAATCACCTTTGTGTCAATATATCATATCTGCAGAAACAAAATTTTCCTTTATGACTATTTGCTTACTAGGCTTCTTTCTCAAGATTGGATTAACAAAGGTCTATAATTGTAACATTTTACATGAATTGTTAGCATTTTTCCTGTGAGCCAGTTAAAGGTTGGGACCTTGAGAAATGAGTCTATCAGTGGGACATCCTGTTTGTGCTTATGTTTCTGTCTTATCTAATTCAGCTTAATTCAAGAAACAGAAACTTGTTTCTCCATACTACTAGTTATCTAATTCAGCTTTTCTTCTTGAGACTGAGAATAGGAGAGGAAGTATTCAGTAAATGATGGAATTGTGCCGGCGAAAGGAAGGGCAAGGTGGAACTTTTGCAAACCTTTTGATGATTGTTTCTGCTTTAGGTACTTCTGTTCTTTCCTTTATATTCTTTAACGTGGGTACTCTCTTCTGCATTTGGAGTCCATTTGCTTTGTGTTTTTTGGAGTGGGAAGTACCTAATGAAGGATTGGCCTTACAGTTCTGGAGCAAGGGAGGAACATACCTATTGCTGATTGCATTAACTTAAGAACATGCATGCTTTTATTTACTCTATCACAATTGCTAGTAAGTCAAAATTGCGAAGAAAATAAGCAATCAATTTGTAAGATTCTCATTCTTTGCTTTTGTACTATCCAGTCAATAAAGAACTTAAAGAAAGAAGAAGATATAGATCATGTTAATATCCTCTTGGAGATAATGATCCAGTGAAGGATGGAGTTACAGACGGTAAAATGCCAAGTTTATACGCAGGCTGCAGAAAACTAATGGTCTAAAGCCTACAGGAAGCGCTTGATCATAGACCACAGTGGTGTACCTGGGCATTTTGCTACATTTTCAATGTTAGCAATATTCTTATAGAAGTAGTTAATACAGGGGTTATTCCATCTTATTACTGTCTCAGTTAAGAAATCAACAGTTGCTTTATCATCCATATCAGAAGTTGTACGTGGTATTGTATATGTCGTTTATTCTATCTATGAAGTACTTGAGTTGGTGTTTGTCACTGGACTAAGTTGTGAAATTCTTGGTACATGTCAGCTTTTAGCTGAGGAGTTGAAGATGGAAGTGAAAATATGGCTTTCCAGATTGCCACCATATTGCTCAGCTTTGCTTAGGTAGGTGAAAACCTGGAAGGTACTGTACTGATTGGAATGCAAAACCTGGACTATTCCTTTTGTGATGCAAATGATAGTACCTTTTGCCAACTTGCAGGATACTGGTATCTTTATCCCAGGCCTATGCTACTAGCATCTGATCCTATTTCACTGTAGTTTGTATAATGTATCAAAATAGGGGTGCTTACCATTCTATTTCTTGATCACTTGATTGTTATTCTTGGAACAAATTCTGTTTTTATTTGCCCATGTCAAACGTACCAACGCCAGTATATTTCCCTTGTACAAGTTCTAAGAGATGTGATTCTCATTATGGACATCTGAGATCAATAAAACCTATGAAAAGGTCTTCGTCCCTTGGGTCACACTCTTGATAAGTCCTTATTTGTTTCTCCATTTCTTTAAGTATGCATTTTGTAGTTCATTTTAGTTTTTTATTATTTAATTGTGATCATCTCTCAAGATTTGAAGAATTGAGAATTTATGCCCCAATTGATCAAGTCCCTCTGATCTTTTGCATTACTATTTCTCAGAGGCTGTTTTAAGTGTGATGCTTCAAGTATCTTGAGCTCAAGAAAGTTGATTTCAGTACCTGGTGGATTGCAAAGTCAATTGCAAGAGAGAATGCATATACACTTGCTTGCTACAGTGAGGTTCGAAGTAGTCAAACAAAGAGAATAAACAGCAGGTGATAAGAACAATAATGTCCAGTGATTCATGCAGGGGCCTGGTGCAGTTGTTGAAGGTGATGCTACGAGGTCCCCTCTGGTGTCTGAAACCTGCTGGGCATAATTCAAGTTGAATTGGCCTGTTGGATTTTGCTTCAGGGGTTGTAGTGATCTACGTGTAGTGATCATCTTGCATTCTTAAACTGCATGCTCCTGTATTTCTCATAACTGAACCACAGATGAAGGGTGTACTAGAGATCGTCAACATGATCCTATAGTAAGTGAAACCGTGAACAACAGTGCAGATATCCTATCCTACATGCAGGACTTTCAAGATAGCTAGTACGGATCTCAATGTGAAGTTAGTAACCAATGTGAAACATTTCCAGAGTCATTGGAAAGTAATACAGGACATGAGCTTATCCATCTGGTTTTTAAGAAGGCCAAGGAACAAAAGAGCAACTCTCAAGCAACATTGATGAAACCTCCTCCTTCCTTGGGGGTTGCTTTAAGTTTGTACTCCTATTTATTTTGTTGACAAGCTGCCCTTGTGTTCACACTTCATTATTGAAAATTTTGTTTGAAAAAAAAAAATTGTAAAGGTTTATACTAAAATGATCACTCCTTTTAGGTGGATCCCATTTGCATGTACATATTCATGGAAACGTTGTAAAATCGAGTAAGATTGAATAGTGAAGTTAATTAACAATAATTAACAAAAAAGGTTTGGCGCCTAATTCCACCAATATAATGGGAGTCCAAATGCATGTCAATTGAAAATTGTACTGATTGGTAAGTATGTTGGTGTTATACTTTGTGGATTTTGAATGGAAAAAACATTAAAATTTAGTGGATAGAATAACGTGGAATGTGATATTTGATCATATTCCTAAATGTAACATACGTTTCTAGTTTCAATAAAACTGTCTTCTGTGACGCCCCGAAAAGTATGAGTGTGAGAACCCAAAAATTTTCTAATTTTCTAGGGTTTATTTTATTGAATCGCCCCGCCTTTTCTACATTTTTCTTTACTAGAACTTTTCCCAGATAATTCTTATGAGTAAATATAGGTTTTAGATGATTTTTCTAGTATCGGTTAGTTTTTGAGAAATTAAGGATATATAACGGATGTGGGACCCGCTAGTGCGAAATGTTCGGAAAAATTCGGCCAATTAGGTTAAGTTCCGGACACTGGGTGAAATTTATTGGGTGTTAAGAGATAAATAGAGGTTGTGATGTGATTGATGTGAGAGAGAAAAAGGATAGAGATGCTTTAAATGGAGTGACAAGTGTCACTATCTCATTGGTTGGACTTGTTGGACAACTATTCACTTTTTTGACTTTTTACCATTTAGTTAAAATATCTCAAAAACTTACCAAAAATTCACTCTTTCCTCCTCCCTCTTGGTCGGCCATCTTGAACAAAGAAGAAAGAAAACTCTTCCAATTTCTAGCTTCTATTTAGCTCAAATCTTCCAAAACAATCACATAAACTTGTTTCTACTCCATAAAATCTCTTCATTAGGTATTATTTAGTAGTTTGGTGAAGTGTTTGGAGAAGCTAAGGTGTCAAGCAACTCTCTCTCTCTTGTCTTACTAGGTGAGTAATGAATGAACCTTCTCCTTCATCTAATGAAGCTTAATTGATGCCTAGTGATAGTTAAAGTGATGAATTTTGTGGTTATTTCTTGCTTTTGGATGAATTGATGAAGTTTTCAATTTATTGGTGATTTTTCTGGTTTAATATGATCATGATGGTGTGGCTATCTTTGATGATTGGAAATGATGTTTAATAACTCTAGTAGGTGTAAATGATTGATAATTGCAATCAATTTCTGTTTTGGAAGAAATTCTGGAAAATTAGGGTTCTTGGTTCTTCATTCTGTCCGAAATTTTTGGTCCTAGATAGAGGCCGAATTGGCCTTGGCTTAAAACATGAAAGTTGTAGGTATTGATGTTTTAAAGGTGCCTGTAAAATTTCAGGTTAATCGGAGTAGTGTAGAATGAGATAAGCCGAAATTACTATTGCTGTTCTGGGTTCATCAGGATGTTAGAACTGCGTCTGAAATGGGTTGTTTTGCCTGGAATTGTTTTGGATTTGGGTGTTGAGGTCTTCTGATGAAATGTATCCCTGTTTCTAAGCTTTCGGATGGCTTTGGAATTTCTGGATTTGGCCTTGTGTAGGCTGAGTTATGATGTTTGTATTAGAATACGGTTTGTGACCCTGTTTTGCGATTCTGGTACCGTTTTCCATGATTTCGACTTGTGTTGATTCGGATCTAGTTTAAGGTGTCTTCATGAGAATCGTAGGCCTTCCTCATAGCTTCGAAACGGTGTCTCGTTCACCTTGATCCGATATTCCTAGCCTAACCTTTGATCAAAACGGTTTGAGATGGCCGATTTGGCCGTTTCCGTTTGCCGTTCCGCGCGAGCGCGTGTGCCGATTTTTGCCGTTTTGCTTGTTTTGGATCTGTTAGTAGCCGTTTGTGATATAATGTGGTAAAATCTTCTATTTCAGACAGTGGTGAGCTAGGCGGAGCCGGTGGGGCCCACTACTAGCGAACACGCGCGAAGCGATTTTGCTTTAGTACTACTTTTGGTATTTTGAGTAAGTATTCAGGCCGCTCTTGTGTGTTCGTTGCTTATGTGTTTCGATTTGTATGAAGAGGGTACCTAGGCGAGGGTGTACTTTATCGCACTCGACCTAGACCCTAATCTGCGCACCTATCTATACATGGCTAGTGTATATGAGCAATTTTGGAACTAAAACCCTTGAGCTTGTGGCTCAGGGTAACTTTTGAATAATTTTGTGAAATTTGTGAGTTTGGGGCTGATCTCAATACCTCGAGGGACTATTCGAGCCGGTTAGGGCTTGGTCGAAGTCAGTCCAACTTGGATTGAGGTCACCAAGTTTGTGAATCCGATTCACCGAATTGTGAACCAAGTTTGTGACCCGAGCTTGTGACTCAAGCTCAAGTTTGTGATTTCGTTCGCCCAGGCAAGTTTGTGAGGTGACTGGCCAGTGAGGGTGATAAGGTGTCCGGTGGGTGTACAAGTGAAGTTCTACGGACCTTATTTATGGTCGACGGAGTGTCGACAGGAGATCACGCATGGCAAATGACTTGGCTTTGAAGCCATATGTATCCTTATCATGTGATGTTATTTTTCTGCTTTTGCTTTACTCCTACTGTGTAAATGTGGTTACGTGAAATTTACGTTTTTACCCCTGTTTACTTACTAAGCTTCTAGCTTACCCCGTTTCCTTTGTTTTCCTTAGCAGGGGACGACGCGGGGAACTTTGGGACTCTGCCGTTAGTATAGTTAGGTCTCGTTTGTAATAGTTGGACAGTTAGGATGTTTATTTTTGTTTTGGTGGGTTGTATAAGGACCCTCCTTAGGGTCTACCTTCTACTGGTTGTTGTTATAGTATATTAGAGAGGTTTGACTTGATGCTTTTGAAGATGTAAATAGAACTTGTGGTGGTTGTATATATTATAGACAGTTCTCTTTTGGTTTACTATCATTTTATTAGTTTTGTGTTTCGAGTCCTGGCGCGAGCTAGGCAGGCGGCCCACCGATACCCTTGGGTTCGCCCTTGGGAGAGGTGGGGTCGTCACATCTTCTATCATAAAAACTACTTAACTATTACCCCTTTCCTCCTCCTCAAAAGGAGATAAGAATTTGTCATCTAGATTTGACATACATGTACCTGTGTTTGGATTGTAAAAAATAACATTTTATTTACACTTTATTTACACACACTGGCTTACTTGTATCATCAACACATTTTCCAATCACCTTTTTATCTCACATATATCATATCAAAAAAATGTTATAGTATTTTTTTCACAAAATCATTTCAAATAATTTATAATCCAAACACTATGTTTGAGGATAAGTCGGAGGTTCCTTGGAGTTTTAGAAATTTAATGTACTCCACTACTGTGAGCTCAACTGTTATAGGGTGAGCACTAATAAGTGCAATTTCTTGGAAGGTTTTTTTGCTTATCTGATCTACTACACAATTAATTAATCATTAAGCACTCTAAATCGTATTAGTATTATGTAGTTGTAGCATTTTATAAAGATACTAATCAGAAAAGCTCCACATGGTTGGGTTCCTTAGTTAGGGGAGTGAGGCAGGGATGGTTCTTTGAACAGTGTAACATTTTTTGAATATTTTATAATTTTATGTAAACTTTTCATACATCTTTATAATATGAGATGTGATATTTTGTTACTGTTCATGTGGGTCCCATATATCATTAAAGGTGTTTCTGTCATTAAGTTTTATGAATAGTTCACATAGAATTATATGTTGTTAACAAAAAAGTTATATCATTCAGAACGATTGGGTTCGTTAGTTAGGCGAGTGGGGCAGGGACGGTTTCCTGAACAGCATAACTATTTGTGTGGATCCCATATATAATAATTATATTTATATTATTAAGTTTTATGAATAATTCACGTAGAATTATGGATACGGGGCAGGAGCGGTCCTCTGACGACCGCTCCTGAACGGTCTCCTCACAATAAAAAACGTGAGGAGACAAATGAGCCAAGTCAGCAAGGCTGAAGCAGGGCACAAAAACGACGCCGTTCCAAATAAAAAAATGTTGACTTCCAAACGGGAGCAGACGGAGCAAACGGAAGAGAATTGGTTTTTGAAATTCAAGTTGAAATTTTGAATTAGCCGCAGAAAACAAAACTGAGGGAAGCCAAATAATTAAATTGTGAAGGTAATCTACTCTGACCAACCACTCACTGAAGGCAGAAAGCTGAAGTTCAGGTGGGATTCAACCTACTGGGTGTTTCTAGGTGAAGTGGGTGTAGTCTACTCTGATGAATGTAGCAATTGACAGAAAAGTGGGTGGAGAGGCAGGCGGCATGGAAGAAGCAAACAGAGATGAAGCCAAAGTTTGTCCGTAAAACTGAATAGCAGAAGCAGTTGTGGTCTCCAATTGGGTATAAGAGTGTTGTATGTATTCTGAATGCGTGCAAGAGCGGCGGTAAGGTAGAAGCAAATAGAGGAAATTCAGCATCTCACGAAACCAGATTTTGTCCTTCAACTTAATAGCAGAAGCAGCTACGTCTCCGACTTCGGTGAAACGTGAAGCGTATTAGCAGACCAAGGTAACATGACTGAACCATGTCAGTAATTGTGGCCAATAATTTGTCACCCAAATGCACATCTGTTAAAGGAAGGATGAAATTAGAGTCACTGAAGACATAATATGAAGATGATAGAAGAATAGTGAAGTTGTACTGTATTTGTATGTGTGTACCGTATCTGTGTGTGTGTGAGCATTCAGCTTTTCAGTGATGGACTATAATGGGATAGTAGTTTTTGGAAGACCTAGGGTTATGTATTCAAGTAAACCGTCGACTGGAATTAGGGAAAGATGAGAGAAACAAAGTCACATTTAACAAGTGAATGAATATACATCCTGTTGTAAATTAGTTACATGTTATAGCCACCGTATTACAATTGATATGAATCATTGTGCATCTAGTAATTGGTCCATGCTCATGGAGCAATATTAGTTTGCCCCTCTCCTGACCATATAGTGTGTATAAAATGGAGGCGTAGAGTTGAATGAGGTGAAGCAGAGGAAAAGACACATATGTGAATAATAAATGGGTGAACCTTGTGTTGTAAGTCAATTACATGATGTAAGAAATATATTACAATGAGTAGAAAGTAGGGTTATGTATTCAAGTAAACCATCGACTGGAATTAGGGAAAGATGAGAGAAACAAAGTCACATTTAACAAGTGAATGAATATACATCTTGTTGTAAATTAGTTACATGTTATAGCCACCGTATTATAATTAATATGAATTATTGTGCATGTAGTAATTGGTCCATGCTCATGGAGCAATATTAGTTTGCCCCTCTCCTGACCATACAGTGTGTATAAAATGGAGGCGTAGAGTTGAATGAGGTGAAGCAGAGGAAAAGACACATATGTGAATAATAAATGGGTGAACCTTGTGTTGTAAGTCAATTACATGATGTAAGAAATATATTACAATGAGTAGAAAGTAGGGTTATGTATTCAAATAAACCATCGACTAGAATTAGGGAAAGATGAGAGAAACAAAGTCACATTTAACAAGTGAATGAATATACATCTTGTTGTAAATTAGTTACATGTTATAGCCACCGTATTACAATTGATATGAATTATTGTGCATCTAGTAATTGGTCCATGCTCATGGAGCAATATTAGTTTGCCCCTCTCCTAACCATACAGTGTGTATAAAATAGAGGCGCAGAGTTGAATGAGGTGAAACAGAGGAAAAGACACATATGTGAATAATAAATGGGTGAACCTTGTGTTGTAAGTCAATTACATGATGTAAGAAATATATTACAATGAGTAGAAAGTACTTGTTTGGCCCTCAAAATGTAGAAAAAGTAGAAAATGTGGAGTTGGTTTATGCGGTTGTCATTAACGAATGACATAAGGTCCAGTAAGTTAAAGAATCTAGAATCAAAATATAATCACCAGCGTGGATGTACATACAGTTAAAATAGACTTACATCGTGTGACCAATACATTACAGTCCGTATAAGTTAGTGTACATGGAGTTGTATTTGTACATAGATAATGTCGTTGTCTTAGAGTAAAAGTAAGGTGATGTGAATCATTAATCATATTGATAAGCGTAATAATAGGATTTGGTATACGAGTAATGTGTGATTCATAACACATTATAAATGGTAATATACATTTATATTGTCGTTTATGTACATACTATTCATGAAATGTTGCAAATTAGGGTGTTTGATGCATAATTGGCAGGAGTAGAAGTAATGGATTACAGCAAATTGACAGAAAATGGGACCCCTGAATTAGGAATGGAGTTCAACAGTGAAGAGGATGCGTACAAGTTTTACAACAAGTATGCCTTTAAAATGGGTTTCAGTGTACGTAAAGACTATCTGAATAAAGATAAAGACGGCGTGACCACGTCTAGGAGATATAGTTGCTGCAAGGAAGGTGTGAAACGCAAGTACGAAGGTGATGTGATGCCAAAGAGGACACGAGCGCCGATGAAAACAGGGTGTGGAGCTAAGATGGTTATCGTGTTGTTTAGAGGGACAATGAAGTACCGTGTGCATGACCTTGTCTTAGAGCATAATCATGAGTTGCACATTGCTCAATGTGCTCACATGATGCCATCACAAAGAAAAGTGAGTGTGGCTCAAGGATTCCAAGCTGAAATAAGCGAGGATGCTGGGCTTTCATTGAAACAGAGCCATGAGCTTATGGGAACGGAAGCAGGTGGAATGGGTAATGTGGGATATACTCGGGATGATCTTAAACGATATCTTCGAACGAGACGGGAAAGGAGCTTGAAATATGGAGAAGCAGGTAGCATGCTGAATTATTTTCAAGAGCAAACACTCGAGAATCCATCCTTTTTTCATGCCGTACAGCTGGACTGTGAAGAGCAGATAACGAATATCTTTTGGGCTGATGCAGGAATGTTAATTGACTACAACTTTTTTGGAGACGTAGTCACATTCGACACAACCTACAAAACAAATAAAGAATACCGGCCACTTGGAGTATTTGTGGGTTTTAACCAGCATAGGCAAATTGTGATATTCGGTGCTGCCCTTATGTATGATGAGACGATAGATTCTTTCAAATGGGTGTTTGGTACATTTTTAGAAGCAATGTGCGGAAAACATCCAAGTACCATACTAACCGACCAAGATCACGCCATGGCAGCCGCTCTTTCAATTGTCATGCCTGAAACATTTCACGGTCTATGTACGTTTCACATAAGGCGTAATTTTATGAAACATCTTGGCAATCACTACAAGGAAAATAGTGATCTTCCATACATGTTTGGTGCCTGCATGTATGAGTTTGAAGAAGTGGAACAATTCAATAGGGTGTGGGAGGCGATGGTGAAAAAACACAATCTTGAAAATAATGAATGGCTCTCGGGGTTGTACAAAATTCGTGATAAATGGGCAAGGTGCATGATGAAAGAAAGATGGACCGCGGGAATGCGAAGCACCCAACTCAGCGAAAGCCTAAATGCAGCAATTAAAAATCATTTGAAACTGGATCATGACCTTGTGCAGTTCTTTAGACATTTCAATCGGGTGGTTGATGAAAAGAGACATAATGAACTGATCGCAGAATATGAAATGAGGCAAAAGCTCCCCATGGTAGGGTTAAGGCAAACACCTATGCTTGTGCATGCATCAGAGACGTATTCACCAACCGTATTTGTTGCATTCCAAAATGAATATGGCGAGTCAACAGCTATGGTTATATTGAGACAACAAGATGCAGCGATGTTTGTGGAGTTTGCGGTCATGAGATATGATGGAGGACCTGAAAGAACAGTAGTATTCAATCGGAATGATCTAAGTGTACGTTGTAGTTGCAAAAAATACGAGAATGAAGGCATTTTATGTGGGCACGCGTTGAAGGTGTTTGATACCGTGGGCATAAAAATAATTCCTCCTGAATACATTAAGAGGCGATGGACAAAAAGAGCTCGGGCTGGAGATTGTTTTGATCGGCGAGGACAGGAAGTTGTGGCTGATCCTAAAGTCATGATTTCAACTCGTTATCGGGAGCTCGCTCCAGCCATGATTAAGGTCGCAACTCGAGCAGCAATGTCGGAGGACACCAGCAAAGTAGCAATCACTGTCATATCCGATTTGTCAAAGAGAGTTGAGCTCCTCCTCTCAGAAAGCGAAGAGCAACCTTTGCAAAATCAAAAAAATCTGAATATGGAGGAACGAGATAAAATTGAAATTGTAAATGAAATGGGGGAGGCAGTAGTCGCAAGAGGCATTAAAAAACGAGGCGGTGGGAAGAAAAGTAGAGTGATGCGAAGTTGGGTCGATAAATTTGACAGAGTAAAAAGAAAATCTAGATTATCAAGGACTACACAGACTACGGTATGGATCAAATTTTGGTACATGGGGAACATTTATGCTAAAACTAAGTTATTGTTATACTATTAACTAAAGTTTAGGTAACATTCATTATGAAATAATATTATTGCCGTGTCAATACTGTAGGTCTCAGAATCGGAGCCGACATCGATTTCATTTGAAGAATACATGTTTATGGGATGCCGTTCATCTACTGACTCTGTTTCGGGAAGAAAAGTAGAGTGATGCGAAGTTGGGTCGATAAATTTGACAGAGTAAAAAGAAAATCTAGATTATCAAGGACTACACAGACTACGGTATGGATCAAATTTTGGTACATGGGGAACATTTATGCTAAAACTAAGTTATTGTTATACTATTAACTAAAGTTTAGGTAACATTCATTATGAAATAATATTATTGCCGTGTCAATACTGTAGGTCTCAGAATCGGAGCCGACATCGATTTCATTTGAAGAATACATGTTTATGGGATGCCGTTCATCTACTGACTCTGTTTCGGTTAGTATAAAATGGACATGACTCTTGCTTTTATTTGGATGTTTCTAACAGCATAAATAGTTACATTGATGTTACATTGTGTGATAATGTTGTTACGGCCGTCATCCCTCCTGATATACGTATTTTGTTTGTCTCATACAATGATTTTGCCCATACGAAACTTGTAGACGCATTCAATGAGTCAGACAGTGAATGGCCCTCCAAATGCTGTTGCTCCCGATATCGATGAAAGTCAAACGGTATGCTTACATTTAGTTGTTAAAATAAAACCTTCTTGTTCATGTAGTAGAGCTACCTTTTTTTCTTTAATTGTAACGGTGAGCTCCCGAAGGCTGTCAAATCATGCAAATTATGTAGTTAACGTATGCTCGCTTTAATAACGTATTATTTTTTATTATTTCAAGGTCCACCGTTTGGCTAATCAGGGGCCTCCTGCAAGTGTCCCTACAGAATGGATGCATCCCAGATTTTCTATTTTTTCCAAGCATAACTCCGTCAGAGATGTTTTAATGGTCTGATATATCATTTTTGTTATAATGTCTAGTCCAATTTAACTTTATAAGTGAGTAATATAGGCACTGGTAATGATTTGTTGACAGTCGATTACTTATACTATATAATGTAGGAGGAGCGTGGGGCAATTTCAACACACTGTGATGTTGATGCATATCATGTATTTGCACCATCACCTCAGGTGACAAATTTTTATCGTTACAGCACATATTTATGTAATGTTATTAATTGGAGACTTGGACATCGTATATCATTAATCGTATGTTTTATTAATAATATTTGCTGATTTGCCATCGTTACACATTTCAGGAAAGAAATAACACACAGGGATTGCAACTACGCGTTGACGTCGCCTCCCCCCAAAATGAGGTTGATGAATGATGTGTAACTATACATTTTGAACGAGACATTAAGTGGTTATCCCAACTTGAGAATGCTGCATATGTACGTTACAAGCAGTTAATAAGCTATTACAACTTATTGACGAGGTTATACAGGCACCATTGATGTTTCACTCTTTTCAAATTTAGACAAGTGGATTACAATTGTAATCGCATCTAGTGTTAGTAGTCATCAATAGTTTGTATTGGGTTGTATAAAATTGTTAGAAAATTATAAAGTTGGTAGAAAATTGAAGTAACAATTTTACAATAGAATTGAACGTGTTTTTTGTGATCGGATATTTTTCACTAAAACGACCATAACAGTTGAATGGTTATCGTGATATGTATACCGTTCTACTACATTCAATTGCATACCTTAATAACATATTTATTGGCATAGATCGCACCGCCAAAGGTACGATATATAGGATAACACAATCTAAAGTCTAAATTGTCTTGATTTTATTATGATGATAAATTCGAATTATTATTGGGCTATTTTTATAAAACATTATCATTTAGGCCATTTGTTTTGCATCGCTTGACGAATTTAGTGCACCATTGACATGATATATCACAGGCACATCAATTGGTATTACAAGTTTTTAGGTTAATTAAATTATGGTCAAGCCAGGTCACGACCACATTTTGGTAATAGGTGCGCATAAGAAAATGATTCCTTGGAGAACTAATTTGTAACGTTAAAATGAAGTTTTACAATGCAACAAAAAGGAAGAACGAACAGTACACAATGGGTTACAACCAGTTAGGGATCTGTTACTGTTACGTTACAACTAGTTACGACTGTTTAACAGGCATGATTAATATCCAAATATGGTAAGCAATTTGTTTGAGTAGAGATTATAATGAGTATAGTTTTACCGCTACCCTAACAAACATTGAACTACATCCCTTGTTATCAGTTGTATCCCATACAACACTTGGGAACGCCGTCATGCATTAGACAATGGGGTATGTACCTTTGAAAGTCATCGTCGCTTGATTCAGTAAAGTCAGATAGGTCCGGATCAGATATAAGCATGGGATCTGCTAAAATGTGCTGAACATCAAATTGTTTTCCAATACCATGTCTTTTTGCGGCTTGGATCTCGTGAAACCTGTGAAGCCTACGCTCCATCTGCATAATTTCTCGCTGTAGTCTATGTAATACGCTTGCATCATTGGCTTGTGGTCCTATAACAAGATCCGCCGACCTTGTTCTCGGGACGCGGAGGCTATGCCAGCGACAAAGTACCTCTAATTCCATTCTTCGCTCACGAACAGGCTCCCATATGGGTTTATGGTCCATAACGGAATAGCCAGACGGTAGATGATTATTGACGGTATTTTTAAAAATGTGACCTAAATTTCCCAGAGAGTTGTTGGTGTTAAGCGGAGCATTCTTGAACTCGCGTTTGGTACCATATAAAATCCTCCCGTCTGGTGTTTCGTACTTGCTGATGGCATTTGTTGGACCCAACGATACTTTCCGTCTTTTTTGCCGAACATTTGATGGTGAGCTTGTATGAGATCCTTCGTTTGTGGATTGCATGACTATGCTGATATCTACTGCTTTTTGGTTGGATGAAAGAAAGGATCTACTGATAAAGAAAAAGGTGGGAGAAAAAAAGAGGTAGAAATTTTTAACGGAGCACCTGTTTCAGACCATGCATAGTAAATGGTTTCTTCTGGCAACTTGACCAACTGCTTGCTGTGTCATTTCATGCTGTTCTCCACAGGATAGTACTCCTGGGTGAGTTGGTGAAGCCATGGAAACCACTTATTAACGAGAGAATAGACTCAACGTTTGGTCAAATGTATAGTGTGTGGATGGAATAATGGTTCAATTCGATTGGATCATGACCTGTACTCCAACAACAATTGGGTCGTGAATACCCAGTTATACATCAGTCACCTTACCTTTCAAGTGTAACAAGAAGTTGCAACCAGCATATGTACGTTACAAGAAATTAATAAGCTGTTACCGCTTATTGATGTGCTTGTACAGGCACCTTGTCATTTGCTTGTATGTTAAAACTTAGACAATTTGTTTATAATTGTATTAATGATAAGTATTACAGATAGTTGGGGAAGCACTTCAATAGGTAGTACTCCTTCAGTACAGAAATGAACTTACAATTGGCGGCTCGGCTTGGTTCCACGTGACCACATAATAAGTAACAGTTTCACAGAAGAACATGATACTTCGTTGGGACAAGTAATTTGAAAGTATGGTAACTAATATTTAAAATGCAACAAATTTTGATTACGCCATGTACCATTTTGAGTTACAACTAGTTATATATATGTTACAATTCATTACAACTAATGAATTTGCAATCGACAGTTTTTCGTCTTATCTAGTTAAAACTAGTGATATTACAACTAGAAATTTTCTGATATTACAACTAGTGATACTACAACTAGTTAATATCTGATGAACCTTTCCTCTTCTCTTGTTTGTGCAATTGCACTTGGCACAAACAACAAGTCCTCCCCCAACACATAAAATTTCATTAGACACTTTAGTAAGTGTCTAATGAGAACATAAAGATGATCGATTCGAACCCCAAAACAATTGATGTAGCGAGGCCTTCTCGAACATCTCATTAAATTAGCGAGATCTTCTCGAACATCATACAACCTACTGGCTGCTATTTGGTAGCCAAGAACTTGATTTTTGTGTGAACCCTCTATTGATGACACTGCAAATGAAGTTAGAGGCGGGTTGAAGAATACTAATAATAAATTTCAGGCACGAGTTCATTGCCACCCTTCAGTAGAATGATATGGGAAGTGTAAAGTAATTTAAAATGAAAAATATTTGTGCAGTAATGAAAGGTGGACGAAAAATTTTTTGTTGTTGAGGGATATACTACTGCACCCGCGCCCTTTTATAGTCCGCCAACAAAGAACAATGTGCTAAAATATCACTGGACAATGCATTTCAGGGCAAACAATTTCGTCATGGCAGTGGAAGTTGTAGAGTTCAATGCATGCCATTGAACTGTGTCACATCTGTTCAGACAATAAAATAAATTATGCAGCTTTTGTCATGAAATCACCTGTACACCAATATTAAGGGTCACGTGGATAAAGAGTTACACATCAGTGGCCTGTACGTTTCACTATGTACGGATTGCATTACAACCAGTTGAGTGTAGGTTACAATTCATTATAACTAATGAATTTGCAATCAGCAACTTTTCGTCTGCTCTATTTAAAACTGAATAATATTCCAACTAGATATTCCCCGATGTTACAACTAGTGATAATACAACTAGTTAATATTCGATGAAACTTTCCTCTTCTTTTGTTTGTGCTATTGCCCTTGGCAGAAACGATAATTCCTCCCACTGACACATTAAATTTCTTAGACACTTTATTAAGTGTCTATTGAGAATAGTTACAATGATCGTTTCGAACCCCAAAACATTGGGTAGCGAGGCCTTCTCGAATATCTCATTAAAATAGTGAGATCGACATTTTTCCATATGAAGCCAACTAGTATATCACGGGAGAAGAGACTGTAGACTCACATGCAGTGCTTGAACCATGTCAGATAAGTTTCGTTACATACAAAGCGTCACATTTGTAGTACAGACAGTGAATATACGTGTTACGTGCTGTTTCTAATCGTTTACAGGACAGCAATGTCGTCCCAAATGTGGAAGCATCATGATGGGTCACATGCTGTTAGTGAACTATTTCAAATCAATTCAGACAATAAAATAAATTTTGCAGCTGTCTTCTTGTTCTGGTCCTGTACACCAACTTTGAGAGGGGTGGAAGACTACTAATAATAAATTTTGTATTCGGGTTCATTGCCACCCTTCAGTAGTATGAAATGGGAAGTGTGAAGTGGAATACAATGAAA
>NW_020862880.1:0-14322 GCF_003713205.1 Coffea eugenioides | reverse complement strand
TATTGAGTTTGGGTGTACCAAGTCACCCCAAAAATACTTTTTGATAAGAATAAAATAAAATAAAAACCCTTTTGACAACTCCAGGTCTTCAAAAAAAAATAAGAGAAAATGGGTTCGGGAGTCACGATTGAAGAAAGGGAAGACAAAGGTTCGATTAAATCAAACCTAAGGCACCCTTTCAACCTAGTCTAAGCTAGTTGCGAGATTTAGTCAAAATTTTCTTAATCTAACCCTTAAATTTATCACATTTGGATGTTTTCTACATGGATGCAAATAAAATAAAATATCGAAAGGGTCAAAATATCCATTCAAGGGTTTAATCGAACCAATCACATTAATTGCGAAGGCCAAAATGATTCCTTGAAAGTGTCACGAGTATGCGAATGATTAAAATAAAAGAAAAGAAATTAAATTATTTACATATATAAGTGATCAAAGAAAAAAGGAATACAACATAAAGGATACGGGAGGCAAAAACTCATGACATAATTTTCTTGTACATGGATTAATAGGGTATTTGAACTAAAAAGTTATAATCACCCATTTCCCATGTTTGAAAAATAATTATCCTAACATGAACAAGCAAATGAACTTGCTTAAATGAGATGCAACTCTAAATGACATGATTAGCACCTATAGCGGGTAGGGGATAATATAATAGGGATTATCATACAAATGAGAAAAGATCCTAAAAATAAAAATATGCATGAAAATGTAGTGAATAGCACACAAAGATGAATCCAGCACAAGACAACCTAAAGGATCTAGCGTTGGACCAACTCATTTCTAAAAATCCTTACTAGCATTGGACTAGCAAGTAAGCGAAGGGAGAAGCCACAACTAGCGTTGGACTAGTGTGGTGACGTCATGCATTAACAATTCATAGTGAAACAAATAAAGCATAAATTAAAACAAATAAACACATAAGAGCACATAACACGGAAACATAATATCTAGATGCCAAAATCCTAAGAAAAGCGATAAAACACATAACACATAAGCCACATAAACACACAACCTATCTATTACATCGGGGAGCGCCTAACTACAATCTAGAAGAGAAATATATAATAAAACAAATCTAATTATCCTATCTATTACATTTTTGAGGTATTTAAATGCCTCTTGAATCATTATAAAAATTAACTAAAACATATATAAGGAAATTTGAATGAATATTTAAATCAAATAAATAAAGCATAATATATATATATATATATATATATATATATATATATATATAAACACATAGGAACACATAGGACACATAAGAGCACATAATGACATTGAAATAAATAATAATTAGAGGTACTCCCTTGAAAGTGCGTGACTTAATGGAAGTCGATTGTCCATATTTATACAAATGAACAAAAGAATCATGACACCAATATTAATTGAAAAATAATAATAACAAAAATACTAAATTCACACTAATATGTCAAACGTAAAGAAATTTAAGAACATCTAAAAATTACAAGTTAAGTATATTCAAAAGTAGCATAATTAGCTATTAAAGAAAAGAAACAATCATAATAAAGAGAGTTAACATTCATCAAGGATTGAATTGCAAAAATTGAAAACTTTTGGGGGACAAAAATTATATTTTTTAAAGTTTAGGGGTCAAAATTAAATGAAAGACAAAATTCAGGGACCAAAGTGCAATTAATTTAAGGACCTAAGTGAAAGAAATTTAAAATGTTCTGGGACGTAGTAAAGCTACTCTAAAGATCAGGGGCTGAAGTGCAAATTTGCTAGCAGATCTTCTTAAGAAAACAGGCCACTGGGCCATTCTCTATTTTTTTTTGGGCCAAAAGCCGTCCGGCCCAAACAAAAGTTCAAGCCAAAATACACAGGCCAGCCCGTCATTTTATCACTCAAGCTCAATAAAAAAAGTATGGGTTCTGACCTTCTAGTCCAACCAAAACCCAAAAGAAATAAAACAAAACCCATTTCCAAAACCCAACCAAAATTAACTCTTGGCCCAACCGAAGATAAAGCATTAGCCCAAACCATTTCTTTCTTTTCTTTCCTTTCTTTTTTTCTTCTCTTCTTCTTCTACTTCCCATCCGTTTCTTTTTCTTCTCCTTCGGCCAGATGAAGCTTACTTCAGTTGGCGGCCATGGTGGCCGCCGGTGGCGCTACTGCCGCCACCGCCTCCGGCAGCGGTCGCCGGCGACTTCTCCGGTCGCCAAAATTTTCCAAAATTCACCTCTCCACTCCATTTTTCGCGTAGGTTCCATTTCCGGAATTAGTTTTTACAAAAGATGATCCAAAAGTGGCCAAAATATCAAAATACAGTCCAGTTTTCATTTTTTTAAAACACCCAAATCTTCACCAAAAAAATATAAAATTTATACTACCACACTCCTTGTGATTTTTACAACCTAACTATCAACTAAAATCAATGAAAGTAACAACATGTATGACAAAATTAAACCAAAACAGTCCAAAAAATAGCAAAAATCCTTCAAGACTTTTAACACTCAAAACTCCAAAAATTTTTAAATAACCACACCTTTTTCAGACCTACACTAGCAAACGGTCACCTATTTGACAAGAAAAACATGTACAATGTTAAGCTTTTTAATTCGTTTGTCATTTTGGCATTTTTTCAAACGGTTAATATGCATGCATGGGAAACATTTCCTTTTCCCTCATCTAGTTCATGCCATTTCCCAAATTTCAGCAATGGAACAACAACAATAAAAACCAGCAAACAAGAGAAATTAATATGCAACCACAACAATAATAATAATAAAAAAAACAGCAAAAGCAAGAGAAATTAGACATTGAAACATGGATTGTAATATGGTAGAAAGAAAACTAGAAAATACCTCAATGTAGGTGGTAGTTCCTTAACCAAAATGTTTGATACAATTTCCACACCTTGAACGTATCTCCCTGGCTCCCAAGGTTTCTTTCGTCTGGTCTTTTCTGTCCGTTGAGAGCTTCAGGAAAGCCAAAGTGAAGAGCTCCTTTTCTTTTTGCTGGCTTGCCTTCTGGTCTCCTGAAACTAGAGAGAGCCGAAGGATGTATTTTTTGGGAGAGGAAGAGTGGAGAGCCTTTTTTTTTGTGGCCTGTCTGATTTTTCCAGAGAGAGCTGAGTGAGGAAATTTTGTAGCCAAAGTAGCTTTTTTGTGTGTGTTTTCTCCTCTGCAAAATGTTGAGTGTTGGCTGAGCCAAAAACTCATGGCCAAGAGGGGGTCAAATGGGTTTGGTTTTTTCAAAATGATGGCTTTTGCCAAATGAAAAGAAAAGCCCGTGGGAGTTGAGTGTAGAATGGGTTAATAGGGGTTTTGGTAGAGAAAATGATGAAAATGTGTAAGTTTAGTAATAATTTGATTTTGATTTGATTTTTTAAATTTTTTTTATTTATTATATATATATTTTTTTGGACTTTCCCTTTTCTCTTTTTTTTTTAAAAGATAAATCTACAAAATATACTTAAAAATGCAGAAAAATAAATGACTTATCAAATAAAAATATTCAAGAAAACATTAAATTTGACAAAAATTCGGCAAAAATTTGGTGTCTACAGATTTGATAAACCTAGTTATTAAGAGGTACGATGTTGTCTTAAGTGTGAATTTCGAGGACGAAATTCCTTTTAAGGGGGGAAGGATGTGAGGACCCAATTTTACTTACTTTTAATTCTATTTTACTGGTTTATTTAATTATTTATTCACCCATTTTTTTCGAATAATTTATTTCAATCATTTTAAATTCATTTACATGGAATAAGATATCACTTATATTTTTAAAAGTCCCGTTAGCAAATTTAATTTTTCTATGGCTCGTCTGGTAAGAAATAGCGAATACACGTTTTTCGAGACAATATTCGATTCGAGAGTGCAATAATCTTGGAGAATTAAGAATGATCAATAGTAGACTAAGAAAAGTTAATTGAGGGATTAGAGGTGAGTGAGTTCAAATTTTCGCTTTATCGCGCAAATCGAAAGTTCACACATTTCGCATCAAAACGGCTAAGTGGAGATTTAAGAAAGTTATACTAGACTACTAAGAGTGAATAATTACAGTGTTAAAGGAATTACATTTGAGGATTAGTGCACAAGTGAATCAAACAAGAGAGAAAAGTGGTAGTACGGGACACTATTCGTGCACTATTCGTAGTTGACTTTTGCATAGCTTTTGGTAACAAATTCTTCAAGCTTCCAAGGGAAGCTTCACACAACACAAACCCTTCTCTCCCTCACCTCTCTCTCTCGGCCGAACAGTAAAGGAAGAAGCTCCATTTCATCTTGCTTCATCTTGCTTCCATTTCACATCCAAATTTGCACCCAACTTCAAAACTACTTGGAGATTAACTCTAGCTTGGAGGAGAACAACATCTAGCGGAAATTCTTGGACATTTTTGTGGTGAAAATTCTGGTTTCTTCAAGGGTAAAGAGGTAACCATCAACTCCTGCAATCTCTCCACTTTGCTTCAAGAATCAAGCTTAGATTTCATGTTGACAACCCTAAGCTTGAAATAGGTAGAGGACTTGAGGAAACCCATTTTATCTTGTTTTAACACTAGGCTAGCGGACTTGATGATGCCTTTAGATAGCTGCCTTGAGGTGTAACTAGTTGATTGTGGTTGTTTATGTGTTATTTAAGATGAGTACGGTTAGAAAGTGAAGGAAAAATCGAAGAAAAGTTGGAAGTGCAAGCTGGCCAAATCTGTCCTGTGGTTATCTTGCTTGAATTTCAAATTTTTGTTGGTTGTTTGGCTGTGAAATTGAGTGATATATGTTGTATATTATGTGTACAAAGTCTCGTCCGAAAATCATTTCATTTGGTTGAACAAAACTTGGATTTTTGAAATTGAAAGAAACCTGGAAATGGTAATCTGGGCAGCCGAACAGTACCATTTTGCTTGAACATATCTCTTTGTAAAAAATTCAAAATTGAGTGTCGTTAGAGGCAATCAAAACTAGACATCCGTATCTTTTTAACCATATAAAAATCACCCGCTAGTTCATTTCGAGTCATCCGTAGTGATCCGTCAAAATTTGCTGCCCTGTTATGAATATCTGTCCGAGAGGAAATGAGAAGCTGCAACTTATGGCTTGAATTTGAACTACTTGTGAACTGATTTTGGAAATGTTTTCTTCTGATAAATTGAAGCATTTTGAACCTAGTTTCCAACGCCACCAACCGTTCTTAATTTGAACTTGTATGGAGTGAGATGTGGTCTGATTTCTAAAGTGCAATAAAGCTGGAAAACTGGAAAGTTTTTCCTTCTTGCTGGCCGACTGGTCTAGTTTGTTGTGGGATGCTTTATTTCGAAAATTTTAATGTCAGTCGACCATCAAGTGTTTGTTAAAGGTTTCTAGTACCTTGGTTTCAAAAATGGATCGAATTTGGATTGATTTCATTGTGCAAAATGTTTGGAAAAGAAATAAAAGCTAGAAGGCAGATTAGCCTTGAAACATTTTATGAACTTTAGTCATTTTGTTGACTGCCTTCCCACGTAATTTTTTGCGTGAAATTTGATACAGGGGTAGCCCACATATAGAGGTTTAAATGTACCAAATTTGGTGTTATTTCAACAACCGTTTGATAACCAAATGATGCTACAAATATAGCTTTTTAAATCTGGAAATTCACTGTTCTTGTAGTGAAAATTTACCGACTTTGAACTGCTATATCTTGATAGTCAAGACACTGAATTTAATTTCCATTTGTCGTGTTCAAAACCTTGTTTGGAACTCTTATTGTGCTATGAATTTCAAAGGCTGATTCATTTTCTATGAATTACGCCGAATTCCCAAAGATGACTGCAAAACCAAGACTGGTTCAAACCTATCCTATTGGAACTGAAAGTTTGAGTTGAAAAATGAATGCCTTCTGTTTAGAATCTTGACACTTCTAGGAACTTTTAGTAATCCAAATCTAGTTTCCAATTGTGTAAAGTTTTCCATTTTTGGAGATTCCAAACTCAAGATTAAGTTTTGATTTTTCCAAGTTTGTCACTTAAAGCTGAAATTTTCGATTTCTTATGAAATGAGCTTTTGAGGACTCGTCACCTTATCTTGATATTGATGAACCGTTTTAAACCTAATTTCACGGGAGAGACAAGTCTCTCTTGGGACTTTAAATCCCAACTTTTAAACATCGATTTTTGAGTAATTAAGGTTCTCTTTCATGACATTTTCTTAGTATTGCACAAGTGTACATTCTTCCTTGTTAGCAAGGGGTTTGTAAGTAATAGTGAGTGATAGTCAATTATTATTTTGCTCAGGCGCTCAAGGGGATCTTCAAGAAAATCTCGAAGCGGACGCCTAAAAGCTTACTTGCTCAATTGCTCACTTTTTTGACTTGGTGAGTGTCAAGTGTATGTAGTGTTGCTACGTGCTTAATTGTTCTCATTAATTGAGTATTTTGAAGTGTCGAGTCGGTCGCACTCGTTCTCTCTTAAGTGAATTATATTTGAATTGTATGAAGTGAATTGCTAAGTGAATTAAGTGAAGTGTTGCAATATTGAATTATGCTATGGTTACATATGTCGATTGGAGTGAATCTCCTCAACTTATATATATAATAGTGGGGGACGCCCAAACTCATCGGCCGGCCTTGCGACTCGAGCCGGCATGGGCTTGGTCGTGAAGCTTGGTGAGCCATGAGAAAAATTTATAAGTTTGATCTATTGGAAAGATCTCGCTTGGCATACTCGAGTAGTATCGCCTTATATAAAAGAAGTGCGGGCCCAGAACAGGGGGTGTAACGGAGAACGGGGAAGAATAAGTGAAGTTCTACGGATTTAATACCCACCCGGTTGACGGAGTGTCATCGCGGGGAAGTTTTTGATCAAGCCTTGGCGAAGCAAGTGGAATATAGCTCCTGAGAACTCCCGTATCCTTATCAAGTGTGTTTTATTGTTAAATGTGAACCACTTGAATGTTATAGCTTTTATTCTCATATAAGTGCTATCGTTCATTGAACTATGTGTTTTGCATGTTTTTTTGGCCTCACGAGCATTCGCTCACCCCATTAGATTTGTTTTCCTTAACAGGAGCCGGAATGGAAGGAATTATGGTGAAGCCGACTTGATGCACTTTTGATTAGGGTTTTGAATGTAATCGATTAGATGACTTTTGAAAGTTGTATATTTTAGAAAAAGTGATGTACTTGGTATCTTGAAGTGTAAGAATTGAATACTTATTAAGGAAGCAACTTTTTTTTATGCGTTCGACTTTTATTATTCGGTTATTTATTCTTAAGCATGAATTGAAATTGTATCGAGTCCTGGCGAGAGATGGGCAGGTATCCCGCCGATACCCTCCGGTTCACCCTTGGGAGAAGTGGGGGCATCACACAATCTCCTCGGCGATTGAAGAACAGCGAACTACCCTGGCTCTTTGGAGTTTAAGACCAAGTATTTTTCCAAGTCTCTGCAGTAAAGGCTGGTTCTTTCCCTCTCCTCGGCGTTGTTTTTTTTTATTTGAAAATTTCTACCTGTAGACACCAAATTTTTAAATAATTGTTATCCTAATTTTTTATTTTTATTTTTAGTAATAATTCTCTTAATTCCATGATTTTTGGTTCTTAGACTTTTAGCATTTATATAGCACTTTAGTATTTTTTAGATTATTATTATCTATTATTTTATTTTATTTTATTTTTTAGTTGTATTTTGTATTCATTTTGGGCTCTCTTAGCTATTTATTTATTTATTTTTATTATTATAAGACTTTTAGCATAAATTTTTGCCAAAAAGAGAGAAAATTGGGGAAAAATATGTTTTATTTCTTTTTATTGAAAAAAAAAGTAAGTAAAAGAAAAAGAAAAGAGGAAAATTTTTTATCTTTTGGTTACTAATTTGGTATATTTTATTTAAGTTTGTTTAAATTGTCATTTTTGTATTATTAATTAAGTGATTAAAAAAAAAGGGAAACATTTGGTCTCGGCTGCAGCAGAAGAGAATTGCAGCCGCGGTTCTCGGCCATTTGGCCTTAGGTTGGCTCCGTTAGATCATCACAGTACTGTTACACTTGGCTTTCATCTACAAGCCCAGGACAATCTAGAAATGGAAGCTTATCCGATGGCTGAGAGGGGAACGGAGACTTGAAGCTGCCTCTGAACCACTGAGATGAGGTTTAAGGGGTTTGGATAGGATATAAAAGAAAAGCAAAAGGCTCAGAAAAGGAGGGGAGGTTCTGGATGACGGCGGAGTGAGAGTAGGGAAATAGCAATCTGAGATTGGTGACGAGGAGGAAAAACAGAAATCAAAGGAAAAAAGAAAGAGATCGAGGGAACCAGGACAGACTGAGGGAAAGAGTAACGGGATAGTGAGAAAAGAGAGAAGGATCGGGTGAAGGAAAAGGGAGAGGCTACGGGCGGAAAAACAGACACCAAAAGAGAGAAAGGGAACAGCAACCAAAGGAAAGAGGAGGAGGAACTGCTGGAAACTTTCTTCATCGGCTGATTTTTTTCCATAGACAGCATTAGTTTCTATCGACCCTTTAAGGTATACTTCCAAGTTCCCCATCAAAGCTATATTTTAGATCTTTACTTGAAGCTCTTGGATGAAGTCTGGTTTGTTTTTCTTTTCCGTAAATCTGCTGAGGAAGGGATGAACTGTGAATCTTGTGTTTTGTTTTGTTTTCCTTCTTTTCTTGTTTCCGTTGTCAAGGGTTTTGTGGGAAAAGCTAGAATTTTTCTGTTGATTAAAACTTTTTAGCAGCAATCTTGATAAAAATCTGATCTTTCGGGTTGCTGAAGTTTCTGGAATGGCTTGGGATCCCTTTCTGGGTTTTGCTTGTTGAGTTTGTTGGTATCCCATGTATGTAAAGCAGAAACGTGCGGCGTAACAACAGGCCGCGACATGGCACTTGTTCAATACCTTTCGCTGCATTTTTGGAAACATTAGCTGAAGTTTTGTGCTATTTGGCAGTAGCTTTAGGCGTAGTTTCACTCTCTCTTTTGCTGCATTTCATGC
Source organism: Coffea eugenioides (assembly GCF_003713205.1). Classification (NCBI taxonomy): domain Eukaryota; kingdom Viridiplantae; phylum Streptophyta; class Magnoliopsida; order Gentianales; family Rubiaceae; genus Coffea; species Coffea eugenioides. The sequence goes on along the minus strand of NW_020862880.1, from coordinate 5,381 downwards.
CCTGCTGTTTCATTTAGTTTATGGGGGTTAGAGGATTATGCTTAGGGATGTTACATGACAATAAGTTGAAGCTGCAACAATTTGCAGCAGAAAAAAAAAAAAAGGTCTCGCATGCTCTTTGCTGTTTTCTTACCTGCATTTACTCACCAAAGTTTCGGCCATCCAGTTTGCTGGTTGACCTATATGTTGGAAAGAGGAATTAGATAAGGGGTGTTGGGTTTGCATTTTTGGGGGCTGGAACGCTTGAGTCATGTTCAAACACTTACCAAAAGAGTGAATTTCAGGTTGCCAAACCATTTTACATGAATGTCTTGTTCAGAATTTCTTTGTTGCATCAGTTCCTTTATTGTTTCTTGCTTGTTTGGAGTTTAAAGTTAAGCAGCTTGTTGCTTAGTTAAAGTTGTGATGTTGGGTTGAAAAATATCTAATCAAAGTTGTGTATTTGAATCAAAAATCTGGTCTGCGTGATGAAATGAAAAAGCCGCGGCTGGGAAAAATTGCAGAAAACTTGCGGCGCTTTTTGTCTTTCCTTCTATTGCTGTTTTGCTGTTTACTTTCATCGTTGCTGGTCAACTTCATTTTCTCTGTTTCAAATCCTGCTATGAAGTTGCATGTTTAGTCGATGATGGATAGGTAGAATTCTGGTTTCTTGTTGAATCTGCTTGCATGATGAAATGGAAAGAAGATTGCGGCTGAATTGGTGCAGAAAAGAAAGGCTCTTCTACGTAATCTACATGCATGTTAAAAAGGAAAAGTTGCATCTTAACCCCCCCAAGTCTCCCTTCATTTCACCATGACCCAACCAATTGAATAATGCCCTCAATTTGGTCCTTGGCAACCTTAATTTTGTGATTGTTATTGCTTGTTTACTTCAAGTAATTACCATGCTTTATTTGAATTGCACTTAATTTGTGATTTTAGGAGCTTTATGACCAAGTGAGCTTGTGTTTTGCATATTTTCTTTAACGTTCTTAATTAAATTGGTACCCTGACCATTTTATTGTTTTGGAGGGTAAATTAGTAATTTCACTTCGTTAGGGCATCGATTCAAGGGAGGTACACTCTATCCCTTATGACCTTATTTGACCCTATGTGATCCAACGTGCTAAGTGAGAATTGCATGTCTACTTTGCTTTCCTTGCTTTTCCTTAATTCCTTTCATTTATTTCATTTACTTTTGCTTTTATTTATTTATGGGGTATGTGTACACCTCTTTGCTTGTAATAGATAGGGCTTGGAGAGCATTTTTATTCACTTTTCCTCTTCCCCATTTGTTTTAGTTAGCAAATGTAATAGGTTCATTAGCTTGATTGCTTGCTTTTGTTGCTATGTGTTAATTTGCTTTATTAGGCTCTTGCATTTAGTCGAGCATGCTAAGTGTTATGTGCTACGTGTTTATAGGTGATTGGCATGTCTACTTGCTTTCTATAGTCATAGATGAACGTGATGGATGAATGCGTCACCGTGGCTAGTCCAACGCTGGTTATGGTTTTTCCCCCGAGCTCTCGCAAGTCCAATGCTTGTGAGAGAATTTTAGAAAAGGGCTAGTCCAATGCTAGACCCAATAGGCCGTCCCCTCTCGTTAGTACATACTTGCATGTTTCACTACATTTCATACATTTTTCTTAGTTTTCTAGCATTTGGCATGCTCCTCCAATCCTTTCCCCTTCATTTTAGGTTTTTGCATCCTCATGCTAGTTATAGGGTACATTTGCTTGAGAGTCCCCTTTCGGTAAGGGAAACGAGCGAGTGTGGCTACAAAATAGCCTTAGCACGCTAGTTCTTCCTTCTAATCAAAGGGAAAATTAAAATCGTGAAGTTAGAAGTCATTCCCGTACCCGACTTGATGCATTCCTCTAGGTTCATACGCTCTCATTTTTATCATATCACTTCCTCACTTTCTTTATCCACATTCTCTCACTACTTATATTTTTCTCAATCCACATGCCATGTTTGCACATTTTTCTTCTTTTCCTATCACTTATTTATTTTTCTACCTCACAAATTGCACCCAATTGCACTTATATATTTACTACCATTATACCATATTTTTATCCACTTGCACACATACACCTTCATTTTTCTCAATTGGCACACTTGCACTTTTCTTACATTTGCACACTTACTTGAGTCTTCATTTGCATTATTCATGACCTCTATGAAGGCTTTCCTTATTGGCCATCACAATTCATGTGGTTGGGACCAAAAGCCTCATGAGAAACATTTTTAGATTTTGGATTGCATTTTTTTTCATATCCATTAGTCATATCCAACATGCAACACATACTCTGAATAGAAGAATTAGGAAAAGAAGGGCTAAGTCACGCAACTAGCTTTGGCTAGGGTAAGGGAGTGCCTTAGGCTTTGCCTTTGCCTTCTCCCTTATCAAATGTGACCCCCGATCCCTTTTTTTGGTTACGTAGACCTAAAAATTCTTTAAAAAGGGTTTGTTTTACTTTTCTTTCCAAAAAATCACTTTTTGGGTGACTTGGTACACCCTGACTCTATACCAAGTGGCGACTCCAGTTTCCATTAAAAAACACCCTTTTAAACCCTTTGTTTGGCCAAACCGTCGCATTTCACAATCCCACGGCCTTTTATTTTCATTTTCACACACGTTCACATACATATCCCACACACTATTTTCACACCTCAAAAAAGTGGGGCGCGACAGCTTGGCGACTCCACTGGGGAGCTCCTAAGTGGGTCCAAGCATTTGAATTAGCCATTCTTTTCCGTTTTCTACTCTTTGTATGCATAGCATTTGGATATTAGGGTTGCATTTTCCATTCTAGGACCTTTTGCCTCGCGCGCATATCAAACTACTCCCTCACTCACGCATGTATGATTGGTTGTTTGGATGTATGTTTTACTTGTTTTATCTCGCACTTTGCATTGCATTTGGGGGGGTGTGTGTCACCTTTAGAGTCTCGCGATTGGTTCTCAACCCTTTCCCTCAAAATAGGGAACACTTCATACGTGCACGTTTATTTACTGTTATCCCATTTTATTTTATTTTCGTGGGCTCTTTCCCACACCGCCTTGTAGGACTAGGAATGGTTTCTCTAGGTACGTGGATGGTGTGCTCTGCGCCCATAGCAGTACCTAGGAGATCGCTCGAGCCACCGATCGAGGGTCTCGGGATTGATGACCCATTCCCTTAGGTCTGAAGGCTTGGGGACCTTTTTAAACCTTATCGAGTCTAGTTGCATTAGTGAGCCCCAGCCTCATGCATCCATGTTAGAATTTTCCTAGGTTAGAGTCAGCCTCACCCTTTTTAAGCACATTAGGCACGAGGGAAGGGGTTCCACCCCTTTTACTTGCTTTTATTGTATTTCTGTTCTTAATTGCTTCCAATATGTTATGTGTACTATCAATTGCACTAACCATTTCGTTGTTTTCTTGGCTTGCATTCATGTGCCTTAGCAATAAGAGGCTTCTTTGGCACTCTTTTAGCGACTTACCCACTAGATAACTCACATGTTTAAATTTCAGTCATTACACTTAATTTTCAATAAGTACATTTCATTTTAGACCTTTTCCCCCCGATGCATTATTTATGTCCTGTAGGCCATATTTGTCACATATTTACATCGCTTTAATAAATGACATCATGCATTAAACCTTAGAAGGAACGCCATTTAGGCAATTCCATGATTAGGGATAAGCCAACCCTATAATCTCATGGGTATTTAACCCTATTTTTGGGATCTGCACGTTTACTCTTTTTGCAAAATAACCTAAGGGGTAAAATTCCAAGGTAACAGTATCTAAGTGAATTCCCCATCCAGATGACGCATTGTCGAATGCTCAACCAAGTCCCCCGAGAGCTGAATCAGTGGAAGAATAACCTATCTTATGAGATTGGGGGGCTATTCCAATACGTGGGGCATCTACCAAGTCTTGTCGACATAATACCCAACGTGTCTGCTATCCAAGCATTGATCAATTATTGGGATCCGGATGCCTCAATTTTTCGGTTTGGAATGTGCGAACTCACCCCAACCCTAGAAGAGTTAGAGGGATTGTTGCAAGTACCGGAAAAGGCAGTCCTATAATATACCCGAGCGGGGGAACGAGAGAGCAGTTTTACAGATTTTTGGGGTTGAGGAACAATAGTTTAGACCAACACCCCGACGCTAGATCTTGTCCACTGAGGTTTTTATATGACCGGTTTGGGGAAAAGGAGTCCTTTGAGCGCCATCAAATCGATTTCTTTATAACAAGGGGGCAATGGGAAGAGGAGCGTGTGCAAGCTTTTGGTTTGGTTTTGATTAACTTATTGCTATTTCCTCAAAGGCATGGAAATGTGACATTTGCAACAATCAACATGATTCAAAGTATTTTTTTAGGAATTCGTGGAACGACACCAATTTTGATACCCGTTGTCATAGCGGACATCTTCTCGGCTCTTACCAATTGCCAAAGGAAAGGGGGTTTCTTCTATGCTTCAAATTTGCTACTTCAAATCTGGATCATGGAACATTTGGCGAAGAGATCACTGAACCCTTTGGGTTCTTGTCTCTCAGTTGAGAATTGGATTGATTCACATCGAGAGAGAGTCAGCCGCTACTACCGCGTGATGTCGTCAAGCCAGTTTATTGAGGAGTTCAACAATTTGACACCAGAAAAGGTGCAGTGGGTTCTAGATTGGACCAAGGTTAGGGACCCAGCTTTTAGGACCACTCAACATGACTTCATCCCTTTAGCTGGAGTTAATGGTCTAGTCGCCTATATTCCACAAAGGGTTATGAGACAGTTTGGATACCCGCAAAGCATTCCTACGGTACAAGGGGTTGAAGAACTCAGATTGGGTACGATGACCGAGAGTCGAAGCATGGTATTAGAGGCTTGGGAAAATTTGCAAGGTCTTGAGAATTTACAGTTGGAATTGGTAAATAAGGTGGCACATGCAGTTATGCCTGGGTACAATGAATGGGTCAAACAAAGAGTGGAACATGACAGGGCAAGGCAACAATCAGCATCAGCCAATCCCGAAGAACAAATGGAGAAACTAAGGAAAGAATTAGAAGAATCTCAAGCCCAGCTTATAATGGCCAACAAAGTTTTAGAAGATACCCAAGTGTAGTTGAGGAGGGAGAAGAAGAAGAATGAGAAACTAGAGGAAGCCATAGACGCCCTTGATAGAATTAGAGAAGGAGCTCGTAAGCTCAGTTTAGGGAGCTCTAGAGAGTCACAAAGTACAAGTCTCTTGAGACATAGGGATTTTGTAAACATGGTTACTAAGACCATTGACGAGATTGTAAAGAAATATTGAACTCTTCCACATTTTATGAGAAGCTTTCCATTTCAAAGTTCTAAATTCACTTACAGGTTTGGAAATGGGATTTTACCCCGAAGGCTTGCATCATGCTAGGCCT